>NC_092087.1:5553763-5763763 GCF_045679555.1 Salvelinus alpinus
TGTGGTCCTGTAGGTGTTGGGTTGTGGTCCTGTAGGTGTTGGGTTGTGGTCCTGTAGGTGTTGGGTTGTGGTCCTGTAGGTGTTGGGTTGTGGTCCTGTAGGTGTCTGGTTGTGGTCCTGTAGGTGTTGGGTTGTGGTTCTGTAGGTGTTGGGTTGTGGTTCTGTAGGTGTTGGGTTGTGGTCCTGTAGGTGTTGGGTTGTGGTCCTGTAGGTGTTGGGTTGTTATTGGGTTGTGGTCCTGTAGGTGTTGGGTTGTGGTTCTGTAGGTGTTGGGTTGTGGTCCTGTAGGTGTTGGGTTGTGGTTCTGTAGGTGTTGGGTTGTGGTCCTGTAGGTGTTGGGTTGTGGTCCTGTAGGTGTCGGGTTGTGGTCCTGTAGGTGTCTGGTTGTGGTCCTGTAGGTGTTGGGTTGTGGTTCTGTAGGTGTTGGGTTGTGGTCCTGTAGGTGTTGGGTTGTGGTTCTGTAGGTGTTGGGTTGTGGTCCTGTAGGTGTCGGGTTGTGGTTCTGTAGGTGTTGGGTTGTGGTCCTGTAGGTGTTGGGTTGTGGTCCTGTAGGTGTTGGGTTGTTATTGGGTTGTGGTCCTGTAGGTGTCGGGTTGTGGTCCTGTAGGTGTTGGGTTGTGGTCCTGTAGGTGTTGGGTTGTTATTGGGTTGTGGTCCTGTAGGTGTTGGGTTGTGGTTCTGTAGGTGTTGGGTTGTGGTCCTGTAGGTGTTGGGTTGTGGTCCTGTAGGTGTTGGGCTGTGGTTCTGTAGGTGTCGGGTTGTGGTCCTGTAGGTGTTGGGTTGTGGTCCTGTAGGTGTTGGGTTGTGGTCCTGTAGGTGTTGGGTTGTGGTTCTGTAGGTGTTGGGTTGTGGTCCTGTAGGTGTCGGGTTGTGGTCCTGTAGGTGTTGGGTTGTGGTCCTGTAGGTGTTGGGTTGTGGTCCTGTAGGTGTTGGGTTGTGGTCCTGTAGGTGTTGGGTTGTTATTGGGTTGTGGTCCTGTAGGTGTTGGGTTGTGGTCCTGTAGGTGTTGGGTTGTTATTGGGTTGTGGTTCTGTAGGTGTTGGGTTGTTGTTGGGTTGTGGTCATGTAGGTGTTGGGTTGTGGTCCTGTAGGTGTTGGGTTGTGGTCCTGTAGGTGTCGGGTTGTGGTCCTGTAGGTGTTGGGTTGTGGTCCTGTAGGTGTTGGGTTGTGGTCCTGTAGGTGTTGGGTTGTTATTGGGTTGTGGTCCTGTAGGTGTTGGGTTGTGGTTCTGTAGGTGTTGGGTTGTGGTCCTGTAGGTGTCGGGTTGTGGTCCTGTAGGTGTTGGGTTGTGGTCCTGTAGGTGTTGGGTTGTGGTCCTGTAGGTGTTGGGTTATGGTTCTGTAGGTATTGGTTTGTGGTTCTGTAGGTGTTGGGTTGTGGTTCTGTAGGTGTTGGGTTGTGGTCCTGTTGTTATTGGGTTGTGGTCCTGTAGGTGTTGGGTTGTGGTCCTGTAGGTGTTGGGTTGTGGTCCTGTAGGTGTTGGGTCGTTGTTGGGTTGTGGTCCTGTAGGTGTTGGGTTGTGGTCCTGTAGGTGTTGGGTTGTTATTGGGTTGTGGTCCTGTAGGTGTTGGGTTGTGGTTCTGTAGGTGTTGGGTTGTGGTCCTGTAGGTGTCGGGTTGTGGTCCTGTAGGTGTTGGGTTGTGGTCCTGTAGGTGTTGGGTTGTGGTCCTGTAGGTGTTGGGTTGTGGTCCTGTAGGTGTTGGGTTGTGGTCCTGTAGGTGTTGGGTTGTGGTCCTGTAGGTGTTGGGTTGTGGTCCTGTAGGTGTTGGGTTGTGGTTATGTAGGTGTTGGGTTGTGGTTCTGTAGGTGTTGGGTTGTGGTTCTGTAGGTGTTGGGTTGTGGTCCTGTTGTTATTGGGTTGTGGTCCTGTAGGTGTTGGGTTGTGGTCCTGTAGGTGTTGGGTTGTGGTCCTGTAGGTGTTGGGTCGTTGTTGGGTTGTGGTCCTGTAGGTGTTGGGTTGTGGTCCTGTAGGTGTTGGGTTGTGGTCCTGTAGGTGTTGGGTTGTGGTCCTGTAGGTGTTGGGTAGGTGTTGGGTTGAGGTCCTGTAGGTGTTGGGTTGTGGTTCTGTAGGTGTTGGGTTGTGGTTCTCTAGGTGTTGGGTTGAGATTCTGTAGGTGTTGGGTTGTGGTTCTGTAGGTGTTGGGTTGTGGTCCTGTAGGTGTTGGGTTGTGGTCCTGTAGGTGTCGGGTTGTTATTGGGTTGTGGTCCTGTAGGTGTTGGGTTGTGGTTCTGTAGGTGTTGGGTTATGGTCCTGTAGGTGTTGGGTTGTGGTCCTGTAGGTGTTGGGTTGTGGTTCTGTAGGTGTTGGGTTGTGGTCCTGTAGGTGTTGGGTTGTGGTCCTGTAGGTGTCGGGTTGTGGTCCTGTAGGTGTTGGGTTGTGGTCCTGTAGGTGTTGGGTTGTGGTCCTGTAGGTGTTGGGTTGTGGTTCTGTAGGTGTTGGGTTGTGGTTCTGTAGGTGTTGGGTTGTGGTTCTGTAGGTGTTGGGTTGTGGTCCTGTTGTTATTGGGTTGTGGTCCGGTAGGTGTTGGGTTGTGGTCCTGTAGGTGTTGGGTTGTGGTCCTGTAGGTGTTGGGTTGTGGTCCTGTAGGTGTTGGGTTGTGGTCCTGTAGGTGTTGGGTAGGTGTTGGGTTGAGGTCCTGTAGGTGTTGGGTTGTGGTTCTGTAGGTGTTGGGTTGTGGTTCTGTAGGTGTTGGGTTGTGGTTCTGTAGGTGTTGGGTTGTGGTCCTGTAGGTGTTGGGTTGTGGTCCTGTAGGTGTTGGGTTGTGGTCCTGTAGGTGTCGGGTTGTGGTTCTGTAGGTGTTGGGTTGTGGTCCTGTAGGTGTTTGGTTGTGGTCCTGTAGGTGTTGGTTTGAGGTCCTGTTGGTGTTGGGTTGTTATTGGGTTGTGGTCCTGTAGGTGTTGGGTTGTGGTCCTGTAGGTGTTGGGTTGTGGTCCTGTAGGTGTTGGGTTGTGGTCCTGTAGGTGTCGGGTTGTGGTTCTGTAGGTGTTGGGTTGTTGTTCTGTAGGTGTTGGGTTGTGGTCCTGTAGGTGTTGGGTTGTGGTTCTGTAGGTGTTGGGTTGTGGTCCTGTAGGTGTCGGGTTGTGGTTCTGTAGTTGTTGGGTTGTTGTTCTGTAGGTGTTGGGTTTTGTTTTCCTGTAGGTGTTGGGTTGTGGTTCTGTAGGTGTTGGGTTGTGGTCCTGTAGGTGTTGGGTTGTGGTCCTGTAGGTGTTGGGTTGTGGTCCTGTAGATGTTGGGTTGTGGTCCTGTAGGTGTTGGGTTGTGGTCCTGTAGGTGTTGGGTTGTGGTCCTGTAGGTGTTGGATTGTGGTCCTGTAGGTGTTGGGTTGTGGTCCTGTAGGTGTTGGGTTGTGGTCCTGTAGGTGTTGGGTTGTTATTGGGTTGTGGTCCTGTAGGTGTTGGGTTGTGGTCCTGTAGGTGTTGGGTTGTGGTCCTGTAGGTGTTGGGTTGTGGTCCTGTAGGTGTCGGGTTGTGGTTCTGTAGGTGTTGGGTTGTTGTTCTGTAGGTGTTGGGTTGTGGTCCTGTAGGTGTTGGGTTGTGGTTCTGTAGGTGTTGGGTTGTGGTCCTGTAGGTGTCGGGTTGTGGTTCTGTAGTTGTTGGGTTGTTGTTCTGTAGGTGTTGGGTTGTGGTCCTGTAGGTGTTGGGTTGTGGTTCTGTAGGTGTTGGGTTGTGGTCCTGTAGGTGTTGGGTTGTGGTCCTGTAGGTGTTGGGTTGTGGTCCTGTAGATGTTGGGTTGTGGTCCTGTAGGTGTTGGGTTGTGGTCCTGTAGGTGTTGGGTTGTGGTCCTGTAGGTGTTGGATTGTGGTCCTGTAGGTGTTGGGTTGTGGTCCTGTAGGTGTTGGGTTGTGGTCCTGTAGGTGTCGGGTTGTTATTGGGTTGTGGTCCTGTAGGTGTTGGGTTGTGGTCCTGTATGTGTTGGGTTGTGGTCCTGTAGGTGTTCGGTTGTGGTTCTGTAGGTGTTGGGTTGTGGTCCTGTAGGTGTTTGGTTGTGGTTCTGTAGGTGTTGGGTTGTGGTTCTGTAGGTGTTGGGTTGTGGTCCTGTAGGTGTTGGGTTGTGGTCCTGTAGGTGTTGGGTTGTGGTCCTGTAGGTGTTGGGTTGTGGTTCTGTAGGTGTTGGGTTGTGGTCCTGTAGGTGTCGGGTTGTGGTTCTGTAGGTGTTGGGTTGTGGTCCTGTAGGTGTTGGGTTGTGGTCCTGTAGGTGTTGGGTTGTTATTGGGTTGTGGTCCTGTAGGTGTCGGGTTGTGGTCCTGTAGGTGTTGGGTTGTGGTCCTGTAGGTGTTGGGTTGTTATTGGGTTGTGGTCCTGTAGGTGTTGGGTTGTGGTTCTGTAGGTGTTGGGTTGTGGTCCTGTAGGTGTTGGGTTGTGGTCCTGTAGGTGTTGGGCTGTGGTTCTGTAGGTGTCGGGTTGTGGTCCTGTAGGTGTTGGGTTGTGGTCCTGTAGGTGTTGGGTTGTGGTCCTGTAGGTGTTGGGTTGTGGTTCTGTAGGTGTTGGGTTGTGGTCCTGTAGGTGTCGGGTTGTGGTCCTGTAGGTGTTGGGTTGTGGTCCTGTAGGTGTTGGGTTGTGGTCCTGTAGGTGTTGGGTTGTGGTCCTGTAGGTGTTGGGTTGTTATTGGGTTGTGGTCCTGTAGGTGTTGGGTTGTGGTCCTGTAGGTGTTGGGTTGTTATTGGGTTGTGGTTCTGTAGGTGTTGGGTTGTTGTTGGGTTGTGGTCATGTAGGTGTTGGGTTGTGGTCCTGTAGGTGTTGGGTTGTGGTCCTGTAGGTGTCGGGTTGTGGTCCTGTAGGTGTTGGGTTGTGGTCCTGTAGGTGTTGGGTTGTGGTCCTGTAGGTGTTGGGTTGTTATTGGGTTGTGGTCCTGTAGGTGTTGGGTTGTGGTTCTGTAGGTGTTGGGTTGTGGTCCTGTAGGTGTCGGGTTGTGGTCCTGTAGGTGTTGGGTTGTGGTCCTGTAGGTGTTGGGTTGTGGTCCTGTAGGTGTTGGGTTATGGTTCTGTAGGTATTGGTTTGTGGTTCTGTAGGTGTTGGGTTGTGGTTCTGTAGGTGTTGGGTTGTGGTCCTGTTGTTATTGGGTTGTGGTCCTGTAGGTGTTGGGTTGTGGTCCTGTAGGTGTTGGGTTGTGGTCCTGTAGGTGTTGGGTCGTTGTTGGGTTGTGGTCCTGTAGGTGTTGGGTTGTGGTCCTGTAGGTGTTGGGTTGTTATTGGGTTGTGGTCCTGTAGGTGTTGGGTTGTGGTTCTGTAGGTGTTGGGTTGTGGTCCTGTAGGTGTCGGGTTGTGGTCCTGTAGGTGTTGGGTTGTGGTCCTGTAGGTGTTGGGTTGTGGTCCTGTAGGTGTTGGGTTGTGGTCCTGTAGGTGTTGGGTTGTGGTCCTGTAGGTGTTGGGTTGTGGTCCTGTAGGTGTTGGGTTGTGGTCCTGTAGGTGTTGGGTTGTGGTTATGTAGGTGTTGGGTTGTGGTTCTGTAGGTGTTGGGTTGTGGTTCTGTAGGTGTTGGGTTGTGGTCCTGTTGTTATTGGGTTGTGGTCCTGTAGGTGTTGGGTTGTGGTCCTGTAGGTGTTGGGTTGTGGTCCTGTAGGTGTTGGGTCGTTGTTGGGTTGTGGTCCTGTAGGTGTTGGGTTGTGGTCCTGTAGGTGTTGGGTTGTGGTCCTGTAGGTGTTGGGTTGTGGTCCTGTAGGTGTTGGGTAGGTGTTGGGTTGAGGTCCTGTAGGTGTTGGGTTGTGGTTCTGTAGGTGTTGGGTTGTGGTTCTCTAGGTGTTGGGTTGAGATTCTGTAGGTGTTGGGTTGTGGTTCTGTAGGTGTTGGGTTGTGGTCCTGTAGGTGTTGGGTTGTGGTCCTGTAGGTGTCGGGTTGTTATTGGGTTGTGGTCCTGTAGGTGTTGGGTTGTGGTTCTGTAGGTGTTGGGTTATGGTCCTGTAGGTGTTGGGTTGTGGTCCTGTAGGTGTTGGGTTGTGGTTCTGTAGGTGTTGGGTTGTGGTCCTGTAGGTGTTGGGTTGTGGTCCTGTAGGTGTCGGGTTGTGGTCCTGTAGGTGTTGGGTTGTGGTCCTGTAGGTGTTGGGTTGTGGTCCTGTAGGTGTTGGGTTGTGGTTCTGTAGGTGTTGGGTTGTGGTTCTGTAGGTGTTGGGTTGTGGTTCTGTAGGTGTTGGGTTGTGGTCCTGTTGTTATTGGGTTGTGGTCCGGTAGGTGTTGGGTTGTGGTCCTGTAGGTGTTGGGTTGTGGTCCTGTAGGTGTTGGGTTGTGGTCCTGTAGGTGTTGGGTTGTGGTCCTGTAGGTGTTGGGTAGGTGTTGGGTTGAGGTCCTGTAGGTGTTGGGTTGTGGTTCTGTAGGTGTTGGGTTGTGGTTCTGTAGGTGTTGGGTTGTGGTTCTGTAGGTGTTGGGTTGTGGTCCTGTAGGTGTTGGGTTGTGGTCCTGTAGGTGTTGGGTTGTGGTCCTGTAGGTGTCGGGTTGTGGTTCTGTAGGTGTTGGGTTGTGGTCCTGTAGGTGTTTGGTTGTGGTCCTGTAGGTGTTGGTTTGAGGTCCTGTTGGTGTTGGGTTGTTATTGGGTTGTGGTCCTGTAGGTGTTGGGTTGTGGTCCTGTAGGTGTTGGGTTGTGGTCCTGTAGGTGTTGGGTTGTGGTCCTGTAGGTGTCGGGTTGTGGTTCTGTAGGTGTTGGGTTGTTGTTCTGTAGGTGTTGGGTTGTGGTCCTGTAGGTGTTGGGTTGTGGTTCTGTAGGTGTTGGGTTGTGGTCCTGTAGGTGTCGGGTTGTGGTTCTGTAGTTGTTGGGTTGTTGTTCTGTAGGTGTTGGGTTTTGTTTTCCTGTAGGTGTTGGGTTGTGGTTCTGTAGGTGTTGGGTTGTGGTCCTGTAGGTGTTGGGTTGTGGTCCTGTAGGTGTTGGGTTGTGGTCCTGTAGATGTTGGGTTGTGGTCCTGTAGGTGTTGGGTTGTGGTCCTGTAGGTGTTGGGTTGTGGTCCTGTAGGTGTTGGATTGTGGTCCTGTAGGTGTTGGGTTGTGGTCCTGTAGGTGTTGGGTTGTGGTCCTGTAGGTGTTGGGTTGTTATTGGGTTGTGGTCCTGTAGGTGTTGGGTTGTGGTCCTGTAGGTGTTGGGTTGTGGTCCTGTAGGTGTTGGGTTGTGGTCCTGTAGGTGTCGGGTTGTGGTTCTGTAGGTGTTGGGTTGTTGTTCTGTAGGTGTTGGGTTGTGGTCCTGTAGGTGTTGGGTTGTGGTTCTGTAGGTGTTGGGTTGTGGTCCTGTAGGTGTCGGGTTGTGGTTCTGTAGTTGTTGGGTTGTTGTTCTGTAGGTGTTGGGTTGTGGTCCTGTAGGTGTTGGGTTGTGGTTCTGTAGGTGTTGGGTTGTGGTCCTGTAGGTGTTGGGTTGTGGTCCTGTCGGTGTTGGGTTGTGGTCCTGTAGATGTTGGGTTGTGGTCCTGTAGGTGTTGGGTTGTGGTCCTGTAGGTGTTGGGTTGTGGTCCTGTAGGTGTTGGATTGTGGTCCTGTAGGTGTTGGGTTGTGGTCCTGTAGGTGTTGGGTTGTGGTCCTTTAGGTGTCGGGTTGTTATTGGGTTGTGGTCCTGTAGGTGTTGGGTTGTGGTCCTGTATGTGTTGGGTTGTGGTCCTGTAGGTGTTCGGTTGTGGTTCTGTAGGTGTTGGGTTGTGGTCCTGTAGGTGTTTGGTTGTGGTTCTGTAGGTGTTGGGTTGTGGTTCTGTAGGTGTTGGGTTGTGGTCCTGTAGGTGTTGGGTTGTGGTCCTGTAGGTGTTGGGTTGTGGTCCTGTAGGTGTTGGGTTGTGGTTCTGTAGGTGTTGGGTTGTGGTCCTGTAGGTGTCGGGTTGTGGTTCTGTAGGTGTTGGGTTGTGGTCCTGTAGGTGTTGGGTTGTGGTCCTGTAGGTGTTGGGTTGTTATTGGGTTGTGGTCCTGTAGGTGTCGGGTTGTGGTCCTGTAGGTGTTGGGTTGTGGTCCTGTAGGTGTTGGGTTGTTATTGGGTTGTGGTCCTGTAGGTGTTGGGTTGTGGTTCTGTAGGTGTTGGGTTGTGGTCCTGTAGGTGTTGGGTTGTGGTCCTGTAGGTGTTGGGCTGTGGTTCTGTAGGTGTCGGGTTGTGGTCCTGTAGGTGTTGGGTTGTGGTCCTGTAGGTGTTGGGTTGTGGTCCTGTAGGTGTTGGGTTGTGGTTCTGTAGGTGTTGGGTTGTGGTCCTGTAGGTGTCGGGTTGTGGTCCTGTAGGTGTTGGGTTGTGGTCCTGTAGGTGTTGGGTTGTGGTCCTGTAGGTGTTGGGTTGTGGTCCTGTAGGTGTTGGGTTGTTATTGGGTTGTGGTCCTGTAGGTGTTGGGTTGTGGTCCTGTAGGTGTTGGGTTGTTATTGGGTTGTGGTTCTGTAGGTGTTGGGTTGTTGTTGGGTTGTGGTCATGTAGGTGTTGGGTTGTGGTCCTGTAGGTGTTGGGTTGTGGTCCTGTAGGTGTCGGGTTGTGGTCCTTTAGGTGTTGGGTTGTGGTCCTGTAGGTGTTGGGTTGTGGTCCTGTAGGTGTTGGGTTGTTATTGGGTTGTGGTCCTGTAGGTGTTGGGTTGTGGTTCTGTAGGTGTTGGGTTGTGGTCCTGTAGGTGTCGGGTTGTGGTCCTGTAGGTGTTGGGTTGTGGTCCTGTAGGTGTTGGGTTGTGGTCCTGTAGGTGTTGGGTTGTGGTCCTGTAGGTGTTGGGTTATGGTTCTGTAGGTGTTGGTTTGTGGTTCTGTAGGTGTTGGGTTGTGGTTCTGTAGGTGTTGGGTTGTGGTCCTGTTGTTATTGGGTTGTGGTCCTGTAGGTGTTGGGTTGTGGTCCTGTAGGTGTTGGGTTGTGGTCCTGTAGGTGTTGGGTCGTTGTTGGGTTGTGGTCCTGTAGGTGTTGGGTTGTGGTCCTGTAGGTGTTGGGTTGTTATTGGGTTGTGGTCCTGTAGGTGTTGGGTTGTGGTTCTGTAGGTGTTGGGTTGTGGTCCTGTAGGTGTCGGGTTGTGGTCCTGTAGGTGTTGGGTTGTGGTCCTGTAGGTGTTGGGTTGTGGTCCTGTAGGTGTTGGGTTGTGGTCCTGTAGGTGTTGGGTTGTGGTCCTGTAGGTGTTGGGTTGTGGTCCTGTAGGTGTTGGGTTGTGGTTCTGTAGGTGTTGGGTTGTGGTTCTGTAGGTGTTGGGTTGTGGTTCTGTAGGTGTTGGGTTGTGGTCCTGTTGTTATTGGGTTGTGGTCCTGTAGGTGTTGGGTTGTGGTCCTGTAGGTGTTGGGTTGTGGTCCTGTAGGTGTTGGGTCGTTGTTGGGTTGTGGTCCTGTAGGTGTTGGGTTGTGGTCCTGTAGGTGTTGGATTGTGGTCCTGTAGGTGTTGGGTTGTGGTCCTGTAGGTGTTGGGTAGGTGTTGGGTTGAGGTCCTGTAGGTGTTGGGTTGTGGTTCTGTAGGTGTTGGGTTGTGGTTCTCTAGGTGTTGGGTTGAGATTCTGTAGGTGTTGGGTTGTGGTTCTGTAGGTGTTGGGTTGTGGTCCTGTAGGTGTTGGGTTGTGGTCCTGTAGGTGTCGGGTTGTTATTGGGTTGTGGTCCTGTAGGTGTTGGGTTGTGGTTCTGTAGGTGTTGGGTTGTGGTCCTGTAGGTGTTGGGTTGTGGTCCTGTAGGTGTTGGGTTGTGGTTCTGTAGGTGTTGGGTTGTGGTCCTGTAGGTGTTGGGTTGTGGTCCTGTAGGTGTCGGGTTGTGGTCCTGTAGGTGTTGGGTTGTGGTCCTGTAGGTGTTGGGTTGTGGTCCTGTAGGTGTTGGGTTGTGGTTCTGTAGGTGTTGGGTTGTGGTTCTGTAGGTGTTGGGTTGTGGTTCTGTAGGTGTTGGGTTGTGGTCCTGTTGTTATTGGGTTGTGGTCCGGTAGGTGTTGGGTTGTGGTCCTGTAGGTGTTGGGTTGTGGTCCTGTAGGTGTTGGGTAGGTGTTGGGTTGAGGTCCTGTAGGTGTTGGGTTGTGGTTCTGTAGGTGTTGGGTTGTGGTTCTGTAGGTGTTGGGTTGTGGTCCTGTAGGTGTTGGGTTGTGGTCCTGTAGGTGTTGGGTTGTGGTCCTGTAGGTGTCGGGTTGTGGTTCTGTAGGTGTTGGGTTGTGGTCCTGTAGGTGTTTGGTTGTGGTCCTGTAGGTGTTGGTTTGAGGTCCTGTTGGTGTTGGGTTGTTATTGGGTTGTGGTCCTGTAGGTGTTGGGTTGTGGTCCTGTAGGTGTTGGGTTGTGGTCCTGTAGGTGTTGGGTTGTGGTCCTGTAGGTGTCGGGTTGTGGTTCTGTAGGTGTTGGGTTGTTGTTCTGTAGGTGTTGGGTTGTGGTCCTGTAGGTGTTGGGTTGTGGTTCTGTAGGTGTTGGGTTGTGGTCCTGTAGGTGTCGGGTTGTGGTTCTGTAGTTGTTGGGTTGTTGTTCTGTAGGTGTTGGGTTGTGGTCCTGTAGGTGTTGGGTTGTGGTTCTGTAGGTGTTGGGTTGTGGTCCTGTAGGTGTTGGGTTGTGGTCCTGTAGGTGTTGGGTTGTGGTCCTGTAGATGTTGGGTTGTGGTCCTGTAGGTGTTGGGTTGTGGTCCTGTAGGTGTTGGGTTGTGGTCCTGTAGGTGTTGGATTGTGGTCCTGTAGGTGTTGGGTTGTGGTCCTGTAGGTGTTGGGTTGTGGTCCTGTAGGTGTTGGGTTGTTATTGGGTTGTGGTCCTGTAGGTGTTGGGTTGTGGTCCTGTAGGTGTTGGGTTGTGGTCCTGTAGGTGTTGGGTTGTGGTCCTGTAGGTGTCGGGTTGTGGTTCTGTAGGTGTTGGGTTGTTGTTCTGTAGGTGTTGGGTTGTGGTCCTGTAGGTGTTGGGTTGTGGTTCTGTAGGTGTTGGGTTGTGGTCCTGTAGGTGTCGGGTTGTGGTTCTGTAGTTGTTGGGTTGTTGTTCTGTAGGTGTTGGGTTGTGGTCCTGTAGGTGTTGGGTTGTGGTTCTGTAGGTGTTGGGTTGTGGTCCTGTAGGTGTTGGGTTGTGGTCCTGTAGGTGTTGGGTTGTGGTCCTGTAGATGTTGGGTTGTGGTCCTGTAGGTGTTGGGTTGTGGTCCTGTAGGTGTTGGGTTGTGGTCCTGTAGGTGTTGGATTGTGGTCCTGTAGGTGTTGGGTTGTGGTCCTGTAGGTGTTGGGTTGTGGTCCTGTAGGTGTCGGGTTGTTATTGGGTTGTGGTCCTGTAGGTGTTGGGTTGTGGTCCTGTATGTGTTGGGTTGTGGTCCTGTAGGTGTTGGGTTGTGGTTCTGTAGGTGTTGGGTTGTGGTCCTGTAGGTGTTTGGTTGTGGTTCTGTAGGTGTTGGGTTGTGGTTCTGTAGGTGTTGGGTTGTGGTCCTGTAGGTGTTGGGTTGTGGTCCTGTAGGTGTTGGGTTGTGGTCCTGTAGATGTTGGGTTGTGGTCCTGTAGGTGTTGGGTTGTGGTCCTGTAGGTGTTGGGTTGTGGTCCTGTAGGTGTTGGATTGTGGTCCTGTAGGTGTTGGGTTGTGGTCCTGTAGGTGTTGGGTTGTGGTCCTGTAGGTGTTGGGTTGTTATTGGGTTGTGGTCCTGTAGGTGTTGGGTTGTGGTCCTGTAGGTGTTGGGTTGTGGTCCTGTAGGTGTTGGGTTGTGGTCCTGTAGGTGTCGGGTTGTGGTTCTGTAGGTGTTGGGTTGTTGTTCTGTAGGTGTTGGGTTGTGGTCCTGTAGGTGTTGGGTTGTGGTTCTGTAGGTGTTGGGTTGTGGTCCTGTAGGTGTCGGGTTGTGGTTCTGTAGTTGTTGGGTTGTTGTTCTGTAGGTGTTGGGTTGTGGTCCTGTAGGTGTTGGGTTGTGGTTCTGTAGGTGTTGGGTTGTGGTCCTGTAGGTGTTGGGTTGTGGTCCTGTAGGTGTTGGGTTGTGGTCCTGTAGATGTTGGGTTGTGGTCCTGTAGGTGTTGGGTTGTGGTCCTGTAGGTGTTGGGTTGTGGTCCTGTAGGTGTTGGATTGTGGTCCTGTAGGTGTTGGGTTGTGGTCCTGTAGGTGTTGGGTTGTGGTCCTGTAGGTGTCGGGTTGTTATTGGGTTGTGGTCCTGTAGGTGTTGGGTTGTGGTCCTGTATGTGTTGGGTTGTGGTCCTGTAGGTGTTGGGTTGTGGTTCTGTAGGTGTTGGGTTGTGGTCCTGTAGGTGTTTGGTTGTGGTTCTGTAGGTGTTGGGTTGTGGTTCTGTAGGTGTTGGGTTGTGGTCCTGTAGGTGTTGGGTTGTGGTCCTGTAGGTGTTGGGTTGTTATTGGGTTGTGGTCCTGTAGGTGTTGGGTTGTGGTTCTGTATGTATTGGGTTGTGGTCCTGTAGGTGTTAATAAACCCCACGCTGCTGGAATAAAAATGAGTGTTGAAAAAGAAGAGGAATAGTTGAAAGCAGTGTTGTTTCCACTCAGCTTGTTGGCATACCTCCAGTACCTCCAGAAATATTGCAGACCTTTGGGAAATCTCCCTGTTTTATGGCACATTTTCATATTTCACCTTCCTTTCTCCCAAAATGAATCTAAATGACATCTGGTATTACAAAAAAAATACAAAAAGATAGCGTAAGATTTCACCATTTAAGGTGGTATAATCATGTCCGTTTTATTTTTGCTGGTATTATATGCTTTTAAATACACTTCCGATTTGAAAGTGAAAATCAGGATATTTAACCCGGAGAAAAATATATTTTCATGAAAATATGAAACCCTGGTCTGGTACTGTGTGTTTCTGTATTCCTGATGGATCACAGAGATCCCATCGTTCCCTCACAGGAGAAAACCTGCTGTGTGTGTGTGTGTGTGTGTGTGTGTGTGTGTGTGTGTGTGTGTGTGTGTGTGTGTGTGTGTGTGTGTGTGTGTGTGTGTGTGTGTGTGTGTGTGTGTGTGTGTGTGTGTGTGTGTGTGTGTGTGTGCATGAGTTTGTGTGTTTATGTATGTGTGCGTGCGTTTTTCTGAAGCTAAGTGCTGATTAACTTTACAAAGACCATTACAAATGTCATATTATATATATACAGTGTTGTAACGATGTACAAATGGTTAAAGTACAAAAGGGAAAATAAATAAGCATAAATATGGATTGTATTTACAATGGTGTTTGGTCTTCACTGGTTGCTCTTTTCTTGTGGCAACAGGTCACAAATATTGCTGCTGTGACGGCACACTGTGGTATTTCACCCAGAAGATATGGGAGTTTATCAAAATCGGGTTTGTTTTTGAATTCTTCGTGGATCTGCGTAATTTGAGGGAAATATGTGTCTCTAATATGGTCATACATTGGGCAGGAGGTTAGGAAGTGCAGCTCAGTTTCCACCTCATTTTGTGGGCAGTGTGCACATAGCCTGTCTTCTCTTGAGAGCCAGGTCTGCCTACGGCGGCCTTTCTCAATAGCGAGACTATGCTCACTGAGTCTGTACATAGTCAAAGCTTTCCTTAAGTTTGCGTCAGTCACAGTGGTCAGGTATTCTGCCACTGTGTACTCTCTGTTTAGGGCCAAATAACATTCTAGTTTTCTCAGTTTTTTTGTTAATTCTTTCCAATGTGTAAAGTAATTTTCTTTTTGTTTTCTCATGATCTGGTTGGGTCTAATTGTGTTTCTGTTCTGGGGTTTTGTGTTTGTGAACAGAGCCCCAGGACCAGCTTGTTTAGGGGACTCTTCTCCAGGTTCATCTCTCTGTAGGTGATGACTTTGTTATGAAAGGTTTGGGAATCGCTTCCTTTTAGGTGGTTGTGGAATTTAACGTCTCTTTTCTGCATTTTGATAATTAGCGGGTATCGGCCTAATTTTGCTCTGCATGCATTATTTGGTTTTTTACGTTGTACACGGGGGATGTTTTTGCAGAATTCTGCATGCAGTCTCATTTTGGTGTTGGTCCCATTTTGTGAATTCTTGGTTGGTGAGCAGACCCCAGACCTCACAACCATTAAGGGCAATGGGTTCTGTAACTGATTCAAGTATTTTTAGTCAGATCCTAATTGGTAGGCGGTCTCCTGGCCAGGCTTCGGAGACGGGCACATCGCGCTCCACTCCCTAGCATACTACTCGCCAATGTCCAGTCTCTTGACAATAAGGTTGATGAAATCCGAGCACGGGTAGCATTCCAGAGAGACATCAGGGATTGCAACGTGCTCTGCTTCACGGAAACATGGCTAACTCAAGAGACGCTAACGGAGTCGGTGCAGCCAGCTGGTTTCTTCATGCATCGCGCCGACAGAAACAAACATCTTTCTGGTAAGAAGAGGGGCGGGGGGGTATGCCTTATGATTAACGAGACGTGGTGTGATCATCATAACAACACACAGGAACTCAAGTCATTCTGTTCACCTGATCTAGAACTCCTCACAATAAAATGTCGACCGCATTATCTACCAAGGGAATTCTCTTCAATCATAATCACAGCCGTATATATTCCCCCCCAAGCAGACACATCGATGGCCCTGAACGAACTTTATCTGACTCTTTGTAAACTGGAAACCACACACCCTGAGGCTGCATTCATCGTAGCTGGGGATTTTAACAAGGCTAATCTAAAAACAAAACTCCCTAAATTCTATCAGCATATCGATTGTGCTACCAGGGCTGGAAAAACCCTAGATCATTGTTATACTAATTTCCGCGACGCATATAAGGCCCTCCCCCGCCCCCCTTTCGGAAAAGCTGACCACGACTCCATTTTGTTGATTCCAGCCTACAAACAGAAACTAAAACAACAAGCTCCCGCGCTCAGGTCTGTTCAACGCTGGTCCGACCAATCTGATTCCACGCTTCAAGACTGCTTCGATCACGCGGATTGGAATATGTTCCGCATTGCGTCCAACAACAATATTGACGAATATGCTGATTCGGTGAGCGAGTTCATTAGGAAGTGCATTGACGATGTCGTACCCACAGCAACGATTAAAACATTCCCAAACCAGAAACCGTGGATTGACGGCAGCATTCGCGTGAAACTGAAAGCGCGAACCACTGCTTTTAACCAGGGCAAGGTGACCGGAAGCATGACCGAATACAAACAGTGTAGCTATTCTCTCCGCAAGGCAATCAAACAGGCTAAGTCCCAGTACAGAGACAAAATCGAGTCGCAATTCAACAGCTCAGACACAAGAGGTATGTGGCAGGGTCTACAGTCAATCACGGATTACAAAAAGAAAACCAGCCCCGTCGCGGACCAGGATGTCTTGCTCCCAGACAGGCTAAACAACTTTTTTGCCCGCTTTGAGGACAATACAGTGCCACTGACACGGCCCCCTACCAAAACCTGCGGGCTCTCCTTCACTGCAGCCGAGGTGAGTAAAACATTTAAACGTGTTAACCCTCGCAAGGCTGCAGGCCCAGACGGCATTCCCAGCCGCGTCCTCAGAGCATGCGCAGACCAGCTGGCTGGTGTGTTTACGGACATATTCAATCAATCCTTATCCCAGTCTGCTGTTCCCACATGCTTCAAGAGGGCCACCATTGTTCCTGTTCCCAAGAAAGCTAAGGTAACTGAGCTAAACGACTACCGCCCCGTAGCACTCACTTCCGTCATCATGAAGTGCTTTGAGAGACTAGTCAAGGACCATATCACCTCCACCCTACCGGACACCCTAGACCCACTCCAATTTGCTTACCGACCCAATAGGTCCACAGATGACGCAATCGCAACCACACTGCACACTGCCCTAACCCATCTGGACAAGAGGAATACCCATGTGAGAATGCTGTTCATCGATTACAGCTCAGCATTTAACACCATAGTACCCTCCAAACTCGTCATCAAGCTCGAGACCCTGGGTCTCGACCCCGCCCTGTGCAACTGGGTCCTGGACTTCCTGACGGGCCGCCCCCAGGTGGTGAGGGTAGGTAACAACATCTCCACCCCGCTGATCCTCAACACTGGGGCCCCACAAGGGTGCGTTCTGAGCCCTCTCCTGTACTCCCTGTTCACCCACGACTGCGTGGCCATGCACGCCTCCAACTCAATCATCAAGTTTGCGGATGACACTACAGTGGTAGGCTTGATTACCAACAACGACGAGACGGCCTACAGGGAGGAGGTGAGGGCCCTCGGAGTGTGGTGTCAGGAAAATAACCTCACACTCAACGTCAACAAAACAAAGGAGATGATTGTGGACTTCAGGAAACAGCAGAGGGAGCACCCCCCTATCCACATCGACGGGTCAGTAGTGGAGAAGGTGGAAAGTTTTAAGTTCCTCGGTGTACACATCACGGACAAACTGAATTGGTCCACCCACACAGACAGCGTCGTGAAGAAGGCGCAGCAGCGCCTCTTCAACCTCAGGAGGCTGAAGAAATTCGGCTTGTCACCAAAAGCACTCACAAACTTCTACAGATGCACAATCGAGAGCATCCTGTCGGGCTGTATCACCGCCTGGTACGGCAACTGCTCCGCCCACAACCGTAAGGCTCTCCAGAGGGTAGTGAGGTCTGCAGAACGCATCACCGGGGGCAAACTACCTGCTCTCCAGGACACCTACACCACCCGATGTCACAGGAAGGCCATAAAGATCATCAAGGACAACAACCACCCAAGCCACTGCCTGTTCACCCCGCTATCATCCAGAAGGCGAGGTCAGTACAGGTGCATCAAAGCAGGGACCGAGAGACTGAAAAACAGCTTCTATCTCAAGGCCATCAGACTGTTAAACAGCCACCACTAACATTTAGCGGCCGCTGCCAACATACTGACTCAACTCCAGCCACTTTAAAAATGGGAATTGATGGAAATTATGTAAAAATGTACCACTAGCCACTTTAAACAATGCCACTTAATATAATGTTTACATACCCTACATTACCCATCTCATATGTATATACTGTACTCTATACCATCTACTGCATCTTGCCATCTTTATGTAATACATGTACCACTAGCCACTTTAAACTATGCCACTTTATGTTTACATACCCTACAGTACTCATCTCATATGTATATACCGTACTCTATACCATCTACTGCATCTTGCCTATGCCGTTCTGTACCACCACTCATTCATATATCTTTATGTACATATTCTTTATCCCTTTACACTTGTGTGTGTATAAGGTAGTAGTTGTGGAATTGTTAGGTTAGATTACTTGTTGGTTATTACTGCATTGTCGGAACTAGAAGCACAAGCATTTCGCTACACTCGCATTAACATCTGCTAACCATGTGTATGTGACTAATAAAATTTGATTTGATTTGATTTGATTTGGTATGCAGAATTTTATGTTCCTTTTGATGACATAGAATGCCCTTCTTGCCTTGTCTCTCAGATCGTTCACAGCTTTGTGGAAATTACCTGTGGCGTTGATGTTTATGTATGTATAGTTTTTTTGTGTGCTCTAGGGGAATGGTGTCTAGATGGAATTTGTATTTGTGGTCCTGGTGACTGGACCTTTAATGGAACACCATTATTTTGGTGTTACTGAAATTCATTGTCAGGGCCCAGGTATGGCAGAATCTGTGCAGAAGATCTAGATGCTGCTGTAGGCCCTCCTGGTTGTTGACAGAAGCACCAGATCATCAGCAAACAGTAGACATTTGACTTCAGATTCTAGTAGGGTGAGGCCGGGTGCTGCAGACTGGTCTAGTAGGGTGAGGCCGGGTGCTGCAGACTGTTCTAGTAGGGTGAGGCCGGGCGCTGCAGACTGTTCTAGTAGGGTGAGGCCGGGTGCTGCAGACTGGTCTAGTAGGGTGAGGCCGGGCGCTGCAGACTGTTCTAGTAGGGTGAGGCCGGGTGCTGCAGACTGTTCTAGTAGGGTGAGGCCGGGCGCTGCAGACTGTTCTAGTAGGGTGAGGCCGGGTGCTGCAGACTGTTCTAGTAGGGTGAGGCCGGGCGCTGCAGACTGTTCTAGTAGGGTGAGGCCGGGTGCTGCAGACTGGTCTAGTAGGGTGAGGCCGGGTGCTGCAGACTGTTCCAGTAGGGTGAGGCCGGGTGCTGCAGACTGTTCTAGTAGGGTGAGGCCGGGTGCTTCAGACTTTTCTAGTGCCCTCACAAATTCGTTGATATATACGTTGAAGAGGGTGGGGCTTAAGATGCATCCCTGTCTCACCCCACAGCCCTGTGGGAAGAAATGTGTGTGTGTTTTTTTTTTAACTACACACTTGTTGTTTTTGTACATGGATTTTATAATGTTGTCTGTTTTTCCCACAACACCACTTTCCATCAATTTGTATAGCAGACCCTCATGCCAAATTGAGTCAAAGGCTTTTTTTAAATCAACAAAGCATGAGAAGACTTTGCCTTTGTTTTGGTTGGTTTGTTTGTTAATTAGGGTGTGCAGGGTGAATATGTGGTCTGTTGTATGCTAATTTGGTAAACAGCCAATTTGGCATTTGCTCAGTACATTGTTTTCACTGAGGAAATGTAGGAGTCTGCTGTTAATGATAATGCAGACGATTTTCCCAAGGTTGCTTGGGATACGCATATCCCACGGTAGTTATTGGGGTCAAATGTGTCTCCACTTTTGTGGATTAGGGTGATCAGTTCTTGGTTCCAAATATTGGGGAAGATGCCAGAGCTATGTTAAAACTTCTCTAGGATAGGGGGCAGAGTTTTCACTTAGGGAAAAATAGCGTGCCCAATTTCAACTTCGTTCTACTCATCCCCAGAATATAAGATATGCATATTATTAGTAGATTTGGATAGAAAACACTCTGAAGTTTCTACAACTGTTTGAATCATATCTGTAAGTATAACAGAACTTATTTAGCAGGCAAAACCCTGAGGACTAACCTTTTTTTTTTAAGTCACTGTCTGTTCAATGAGTTTTTATGGGCAGGCCAGATTTATAATCACTCTATTCTCAGTTCCTACTGCTTCCACTGGATGTCACCAGTCTTGGGAAATAGGTTGAGGTTATTCGTGAAATGAAGAAGAAGGCCACCAGGAAGTAGAGTAACGTCTTGTGTACTGTTTGAGAGTTGCGCAAGACTAGCAAAGTAGCGTCAGTTTGTTGATCTCCTGTATTGAAAACAGATTGACCCGTCTTCAATTTGATCGATTATTAACATTTACAAATACCTTAAGTTGTATTACAAAAGTACTTTGAAATTTTTTGGCAAAGTTTAGAGGTAATTTTTTAGATATTTTGTCGTGACTTTGCGCAAATTGGAAGCTGTTTTTTTTATGGTACAACGGCGCCAAATAAATGGACAATTTTGGATATATATGGACGGAATTAATCGAACAAAAGGACCATTTGTGATGTTTATGGGACATATTGGAGTGCCAACAAAAGAATCTCGTCAAAGGTAATGCATGTTTTATATTTTATATCTAAGTTTTGAGTAGCGCCGGCATGGTTGAAATAGGCTACACTCTCTTTGTTGACATTGTGCTATCATCAGATAATAGTATCTTATATGTGTGATTTAATGAAAGTTTGATTTTATATAATTTTTTTGAATCTGGCGCTCTACATTTCCCTGGCTATTGGCCAGGTGGGACGCAAGTGTCCCGCTATCCCAGAGAGGTTTTAACCACTTCTGGGAAGATTGGAAAACTCTAAACAAACACTAACACAAAGAATTATCTATACAAAATGGAGATGTATGGGTAATCCACTTCTCCAATCTTTTTGGCCCTGTAACAAAGAGCAAACAGCCAAAACATATACATGATCAAATACAAATCTTAGAATCAACTATTAAAGACTACCAGAACCCACTGGATTCTCCAATTACCTGGAATGAGCTACAGGACAAAATAAAAACCCTCCAACCCAAAATGGCCTGTGGTATCCTCAATGAAATTATCAAATATACAGACCACAAATTTCAATTGGCTATACTAAAATGCTTTAGAGTCTATGGATTCTTCAATTACATTGAGCTGATTTCTGACGTGCTGTACCTTCTTTTTCCGTTGTGTATTTCTGTATTGTTTTAGTGATTCACCATATTGAAGGAGTAGACTCAGATTTTGTGGGTGTTTTTAGTTGGACAGGTTTCTACATTTCTTTCTTAGGATTTTGCATTCTTCATCCAACCATTTGTCATTGTTGTTCATTTTCTTTGGTTTACCGTTTGACATTTATAGATTTGATGGGGAAGCTGAGAGGTCAAATATACTCTTAACTTCTAGTTGGTCCCAATCCCGGATCCGGGAGCACCCTCATCAGTAAAAAAGCTGACTAGCATAGCCTAGCATAGCGCCACAAGTAAATACTAGCATCTAAATATCATGAAATCACAAGTCCAAGACACCAGATGAAAGATACACATCTTGTGAATCCAGCCATCATTTCTGATTTTTTAAATGTTTTACAGGGAAGACACAATATGTATTTCTATTAGCTAACCACCATAGCAAAAGACACAACTTTTTTTTCCCACCATTTTTTTACTGCATAGGTAGTTATCACAAATTCGACCAAATAAAGATATAAATAGTCACTAACCAAGAAACAACTTCATCAGATGACAGTCTGATAACATATTTATTGTATAGGATATGTTTTGTTCGAAAAATGTGCATATTTCAGGTATAAATCATAGTTTTACATTGCAGCCACCATCACAACTCTCACCAAAGCAACTAGAATAACTACAGAGAGCAACGTGAATTACCTAAATACTCATCATAAAACATTTATGAAAAATACACGACGTACAGCAAATGAAAGACCAACATCTTGTGAATCCAGCCAATATATCAGATTTTTTAAGTGTTTTACAGCGAAAACACAATTTAGCATTATATTAGCTTACTACAATAGCCAACCACACAGCAGCATTGATTCATGCACGTTAGCGATAGCGAATAAACCAGCAAAAGATATTACATTTTTCACTAACCTTCTCAAAACTTCATCAGATGACAGTCCTATAACATCATATTACACAATACATATATTGTTTGTTCGAAAATGTGCATATTTAATAGCACAAATCGTGGTTATACAATGAGAATAGTAGCCAAGCTGCAAACAAAATGTCGGGAGAAATCTTGGGAGAGGCACCTAATCTAATCAATAACTAATCATAAACTTGACTAAAAAATACAGGTTGGACAGCAAATGAAAGATACATTAGTTCTTAAAACCTGTTTGGGCTGCAATCCCCACACAGGTACACCTATGACAACTGCCATTTCAAGTGCATGGCGCGAAATTCAAAATCTAGTTTGTTAAAATATTTAACTTTCACACATTAACAAGTCCAATACAGCATATGAAAGGTAGACATCTTGTGAATCAAGCCAACATGTCCGATTTTTAAAATGTTTTACAGGGAAGACAAAATATGTAAATCTATTAGCTAACCACGTCAGCAAAAGAGAGCACTTTTCTAACTCCATCAGTTTTTTACTCCGTCACTAGCTATCACTAATTCGACCAAATAAAGTATATATAGCCACTAACCAGGAAACCACTTCATAAGATGACAGTCTGATAACATATTAATTGTATAGCATATGTTTTTTTTGAAAAATGTGCATATTTATGGTATAAATCATAAATTACATTTCAGCTACAATCAGAAATTGCACCGAAAGCAGCCATAACATTTACAGACACCAACGTCAAATAACTAATTACTCATCATAAAACATATCTGAGAAATACATACATTGCAGCAATTGAAAGACAGGATTCTTGTGATTCCAGACAATATTTCCGATTTATTAAATGTTTTACAGCGAAAACAAAATGTAGCGCTATGTTAGCATAGCCACAATAGCCAGACACACTTGGGCGCGCACGACCAGTTGACATGCACGACAGATATATGAAATAACATTATAAATTGGGTCTTACTTTGGCTGATCTTTCATCAGAATGTTGATCAGGGTGTCCTTTGTCCAGATGAGTCGTTGTTTTGAGTCAGGATGGCAACTTTCCCTTCTCACTTAGCATTGGCACTGGTCGACTGGCACGGATTTGTCCAACGTTAAAAAAATCAGAGACCGAAACACGGCAAAACTCCCGAAAAAAATTCAAATAATCTGATTAAACTATATTGAAAAAACATACATTACGATGATATGGTCTCATTTATCAAATAAAAACCCAGCCGGAGATTGTTCCCGTCCAAAACAGCAGCAAAACAGAACACAATATCACTCCCAAGACGCGCGCTTCAGACTTCCGGAAGTGGTCGGTCACGTCAAAGAAATAGCTCTTATTCAACCTCTGAACAAGATATTCACTAAATTTCTTCTCTCATACCCTCTTGACATCCAGAGCAAGGCGTACGGAGTGTACGTAGGGTCTTACGTATAATGACCATGTATAGGCATAACGTTGAAGCGAGCATAGATTTCTGACATTCTACTTCTTGGTCAGGGAAAGTGCTGCCAAATGACTTCTGTACCACTCAGAGAAAAAATTAGAACGGTTTTAGAAACTAGAGATTGTTTTCTATCCAATATTAATATTAATATGCATATTGTAAGAGCAAAAATTGATTAAGAGGCCGTTTGAAAATTGGCACATATTTTCCAGTTTTTCCAATACGCCCCCTGCAGCCATAACAGGATTTATTAATGCAACCACTGTGTTAGATTTTTTAAATTAACGTTACGACGACATACAGCGTGCGTTAAAGCGAGACCGCACCGAAATTAATGGCGGAATAGTAGTTTAACATTTTTCAACAGAACAACGAATTAACATCATAAATAGTTCTTACTATTTGATGAGCTTCCAGCAGAATCTTGTGCAAGTTGTCCTTTGTCCAGAAGAATCGTTGCTCGGTTGTAGATTGTCGTCTTCAACTTTGGAATTAGCAGCAAACATTAGCCATGTGGCGACGACGTGTCCAACTCACTATAATGCAGCACAAATGAAATACCGAAAATCGCAATATACTGATATAAACTGATATAACTCGGGTTTAAAATAACTACATTATGATATTTTTAACACCTATATCGAATAAAATCAGAGCCGGATATATCTAAAGCCTATAACGAGAGCTTTTCAGAATGCAATCCTGAGGTCTGTCTTGCTTCGTTGAAAAGATTGCACCCCCGGTTCCAAGAGCTTTTATACGGCCTCAGAACTCCCCAGACACCCCATTCCAATTCTCACTGCTTACTGACATCTAGGGGAAGGCGTATGCAGTGCATGTAGACCCATAGATTACATGCAAATTTATAAACTGACCCTGGAACAGAGCCCCCGATTTCAGATTTTTCAGTTCCTGACAGGAAGTTTGCTGCAAAATGAGTTCTGTTTTACTCACAGATATAATTCAAACGGTTTTAGAAACTAGAGAGTGTTTTCTATCCAATAGTAATAATAATATGCATATTGTACGAGCAAGAATTGAGTACGAGGCAGTTTAATTTGGGTACGAATTTTTACAAAGTCGAATTGGCGCCCCCCTATTGAGAAAAGGTTTTAAGATTGTCTACTGCCAAGTTTACACCTTCACTATTACAGTGCAACGTTTTGTTCAGGAATTTGTTTAAAAGGGATTGAATTTGTTGTTGCCCAATTGGTAGGTTTTTTGGTAGGTTTCCACACTACATTCCTTCCATCTATAGCATGTCTTAATATTATTTAGTTCCTTTGGCTTTGATGCCTCATGATTGAGTATTGCTCTGTTAAAGTAGACTGTGATTTTCCTGTGATCAGATAGGAGTGTCTGTGGGCTGACTGTGAACGCTCTGAGAGACTCTGGGTTGAGGTCAGTGATAAAGTAGTCTACAGTACTACTGCCAAGAGATGAGCTATATGTGTACCTACCATTGGGAGTCCCCTCGAAGCCTACCATTGACTATGTACATACCCAGCTTTCGACAGAGGTGCACTAGTTGTGACCCGTTTTGTTGGTTATCTTGTCTTAGTTGTGCCTTGGGGGGCATATGGGGGAGGGAATGCTGTCACCTCCCGGCAGGTGTTTGTCCCCCTGTGTGCTGACGGTGTCAGGCTCTTGTCCGGTTCTGACATTTAGGTTGCTCTTCCCCCCCCCCTCTCTCTCCCTCCCCCTCCTCCTCTCCCCCCTCCCCCCTCTCTCTCTCTCCCTCCCCCTCCTCCTCTCGCCCCTCCCCTCTCTCTCTCTCCCTCCCCCTCTCCCCCCTCCCCCCTCTATCTCTCTCCCTCCTCCTCTCCCCCCTCCCCCCTCTATCTCTCTCCCTCCCCCTCCTCCTCTCTCCCCTCCCCTCTCTCTCCCTCCCCCTCCTCCTCTCCCCCCTCTCTCTCTCTCCCTCCCCCTCCTCCTCTCTCTCTCTCCCTCCCCCTCCTCCTCTCCCCCCTCACCCCTCTCTCTCTCTCCCTCCCCCTCCGCCTCTCCCCCACCCCTCTCTCTCTCTCCCTCCCTCTCCTCCTCTCCCCCCTCCCCCCTATGTCGCTCTCCCTCCCCCTCCTCCTCTCCCCCCTCCCCTTTCTCTCCCTCCCCCTCCCCATCCTCCCCCCCCCCTCCTCTTTCTGTTTACTGTTAGCTGTATTTAGATATCTTGACCCATTTCAGTCCGTATGGGATGTTGGCTGCTGGGCCTGTAGATTGTCATTTATTTTTAAATTGTCAAGAACAGCTTCTCTCTTTTACTTTATTGCCTATTTCATCTTTCTGTTGGTCTCTCAGAAAATGCTAACATAGGGATCTGGTCTAAAGTAGTGCACTATATAGGTGATAGGGTGCCAATCCTGGTCTAAAGTATGGACTATATAGGGAATAGGGTGCCAGCCCTGGTCTAAGGTAGTGCACTATGTAGGGAATAGGGTGCCAGCCCTGGTCTAAAGTAGTGCGCTATATAGGGAATAGGGTGCCAGCCCTGGTCTAAAGTAGTGCACTATGTAGGGAATAGGGTGCCAGCCCTGGTATAAAGTAGTGCACTATGTAGGGAATAGGGTGCCATTCCAGATGCAGATTTAGTCGAAAGTTCAATTTGAGATCAATAAATTCTATTCCACTCTTGTGATTTCTCGTTGATGATCCATCCAGCATCAATGAGATTGACAGAAGCCAATAATTTTGTATTTTTTTTTTATATATTTTTTTATTTAACCTTTATTTAGCTAGGCAAGTCAGTAATGAGCAAATTAGTATTTTCAATGACGGCCTACCAAAAGGCAAAAGGCCTCCTGAGGGGACGGGGGCCTGGGATTAATAAAAAAAACATGATATAATATAATTATAGGACAAAACACAAATCACAACAATAGAGACAACAACACTAGATAAAGAGAGACCTAAGACAACAACATAGCAAGGCAGCAACACATGACAACACAGCATGGTAGCAACACAACATAACAACAACATGGTAGCAACACAACATGACAACAACATGGTAGCATCACAACATGACAACAACATGGTAGGAGCACAACATGACAACAACATGGTAGCATCACAACATGACAACAACATGGTAGCAACACAACATGACAACAACATGGTAGCATCACAACATGGTAGCACCACAACATGACAACAACATGGTAGCAACACAACATGGCAACAACATGGTAGCAACACAACATGACAACAACATGGTAGCAACACAACATGACAACAACATGGTAGCAACACAACATGACAACAACATGGTAGCAACACAATATAATAACAACATGGTAGCAACACAACATAACAACAACATGGTAACAACACAACATGACAACAACATGGTAGCAACCCAACATGGCAACAACATGGTAGCAACACAACATGACAACAACATAGCAATGCAGCAACACATGACAACACAGCATGGTAGCAACACAACATGACAACAACATGGTAGCAACACAACATGGCAACAACATGGTAGAAACACAATATAATAACAACATGGTAGCAACACAACATAACAACAACATGGTAGCAACATGACAACAACATGGTAGCAACAAAACATGACAACAACATGGTAGCAACACAATATAATAACAACATGGTAGCAACACAACATGACAACAACATGGTAGCAACACAAAATGACAACAACATGGTAGCAACACAACATAACAACAACATGGTAGCAACACAACATGACAACAACATGGTAGCATCACAACATGACAACAACATGGTAGGAGCACAACATGACAACAACATGGTAGCATCACAACATGACAACAACATGGTAGCAACACAACATGACAACAACATGGTAGCATCACAACATGGTAGCACCACAACATGACAACAACATGGTAGCAACACAACATGGCAACAACATGGTAGCAACACAACATGACAACAACATGGTAGCAACACAACATGACAACAACATGGTAGCAACACAACATGACAACAACATGGTAGCAACACAATATAATAACAACATGGTAGCAACACAACATAACAACAACATGGTAACAACACAACATGACAACAACATGGTAGCAACCCAACATGGCAACAACATGGTAGCAACACAACATGACAACAACATAGCAATGCAGCAACACATGACAACACAGCATGGTAGCAACACAACATGACAACAACATGGTAGCAACACAACATGGCAACAACATGGTAGAAACACAATATAATAACAACATGGTAGCAACACAACATAACAACAACATGGTAGCAACATGACAACAACATGGTAGCAACAAAACATGACAACAACATGGTAGCAACACAATATAATAACAACATGGTAGCAACACAACATGACAACAACATGGTAGCAACACAAAATGACAACAACATGGTAGCAACACAACATGACAACAACATGGTAGCAACACAACATGACAACAACATGGTAGCAACACAATATAATAACAACATGGTAGAAACACAACATAACAACAACATGGTAGCAACACAACATGACAACAACATGGTAGCAACACAACATGACAACAACATGGTAGCAACACAACATGACAACAACATGGTAGCAACACAACATGACAACAACATAGCAATGCAGCAACACATGACAACACAGCATGGTAGCAACACAAAATAACAACAAGATGGTAGCAGCACAACATGGCAACAACATGGTAGCAACACAACATGACAACAACATGGTAGCAACACAACTTGACAACAACATGGTAGCAACACAACATGACAACAACATGGTAGCAACACAACATGACAACAACATGGTAGCAACAAAACATAACAACAACATGGTAGCAACATGGTACAAACATGATTGGGCACAGACATATGTATTATATGTAGAAATATCACATGATTTTCTAGAGATAAAAGGAAATATAAATACTTTGCCGATCAGATCAAAGTAATAAAATAACTTCAATATGTGTTATGAAAGCTGCTGAGAAAAGAGAAAGGAATGTGTACAGATGGCTGAAATGTCATATATGAGAGGGATTTGAGTCAATATCCCACGAAGAAAGCCTGTACGGTCATGCAAACCTTCATAGTGAGCCAATACTCTATCTCCATCTGTAACCTGGTTCTCAATGGTAGAGAACCCACATCTCAGTCCACCTATAACCTGGTTCTCAATGGTAGAGAACCCACATCTCAGTCCACCTATAACCTGTTCTCAATGGTAGAGAACCTACATCTCAGTCCACCTATAACCTGGTTCTCAATGGTAGAGAACCCACATCTCAGTCCACCTATAACCTGGTTCTCAATGGTAGAGAACCTACATCTCAGTCCACCTATAACCTGGTTCTCAATGGTAGAGAACCTACATCTCAGTCCACCTATAACCTGGTTCTCAATGGTAGAGAACCCACATCTCAGTCCACCTGTAACCTGGTTCTCAATGGTAGAGAACCTACATCTCAGTCCACCTATAACCTGTTCTCAATGGTAGAGAACCTACATCTCAGTCCACCTATAACCTGGTTCTCAATGGTAGAGAACCCACATCTCAGTCCACCTGTAACCTGGTTCTCAATGGTAGAGAACCTACATCTCAGTCCACCTATAACCTGTTCTCAATGGTAGAGAACCTACATCTCAGTCCACCTATAACCTGGTTCTCAATGGTAGAGAACCCACATCTCAGTCCACCTATAACCTGGTTCTCAATGGTAAAGAACCCACATCTCAGTCCACCTATAACCTGGTTCTCAATGGTAGAGAACCTACATCTCAGTCCACCTATAACCTGGTTCTCAATGGTAGAGAACCCACATCTCAGTCCACCTATAACCTGGTTCTCAATGGTAAAGAACCCACATCTCAGTCCACCTATAACCTGGTTCTCAATGGTAGAGAACCCAATTAAGCTGCAAAATGACTCTGGTCTCCTATGTGATAGGAGGATGGAAACCTTCTGAACTACCAATCATCCAATTGCTTTTCTGAAAACGATCATAATCAGTGTATGATCAGTGTGATACAAACATCTCTTTTCTCATGGTGCTTTCGAACAATCGTGATTGTCTCCGCGGCCGTGCAAGCCACTCTCAGTAGCTTCAATATTGCAGGTTTAGGCCCACTGTGACAGCTGTTGTGAATGCCAGGCAATCAACGACCGCATTCATGGAAAATCCTGGCAGGGCTACTGTCCCCCCCCCCCCCCCCGCCCCGCCCCCCTCCCTCCCCGTCTGTCTCTGTAATGCCCGGTAGCTGGACTCAAACCAACTTCTATATATTCTCCTGTGGACCCGGCCGTGACTCAGAGTGATGACCGAAGTCAAGGTCAGCTTCTAGCTTCCTTCTGTCAAAAAAAACTCTTGACACCAGGACATAGAGAGAGGATTTAACCATAAAAATAAACATAAATATTGTATAGGTTATCGTGGGTTATTCAGGCAAATATTGAATATATATTGAATGATCGTTCCCTCCTACTAAGAGGGGGAAAGAATAATGCCTCCATCGACTGTGAAACTTTCTATGTGGAGAAACCACAGTTTTGCTTACATTTGCAAAACAAATATTGGAGAGGTCACCAAGGATGCATTTACATGCTGAGGCATGCGTTTTAGAAGGGGACAAATCCCTGAAGGAAAACATATTTTATTTTTTAGAAACTATCCCCTGGTTGTTTATATTTGCAAAACTTTAACTAATTCTTAGACTCAGTATACTGTACAGTACATATACCTGTTACAAACAGATACCTGTTACCATGAAAGCTGTTTTTGTTTATGTTGTAATATCACTTTACGCTATCACTTTATGACACAGTGATATGATTAATCTCACTAGGGTAGGGGCACTATTTTCACCTCCAGATGAAAAGCGTGCCCAAAGTAAACTGCCTGCTACTCAGGCCCAGAAGCTAGGATATGCATATAATTAGTAGATTTGGATAGAAATCACTCCACATTTTCTAAAACTGTTAAAATAATGTCTGTCAGTATAACAGAACTGAAATGGCAGGCAAAAACCTCAGAAAAATCCATCCAGGAAGTGGGATTTTTTTATGTTCGTAGTTTTCCATTGACCGCCTATACAGATTCCATTGACTCAAATTTTACATCCTATGGCTTCCACTAGATGTCAACAGTCTTTAGAAGTTGTTTCAGGCTTGTGCTCTGAAAAATGAGGCAGTAAGACCACTCTGAATGAGTTTACCATGCGCACGACCCGGAGTGAGCCTTTTATATTGACAAAGCTTTTGTCCGGTTGAAATATTATTGATTATTATGACTAAAAACAACCTGAGGATTGATTATAAACATCGTTTGACATGTTGCTACGAGCTTTACTGATACTTTTTGGATTTTTTGTCTGCCTGTTGTGATTGCGTTTGAGCCTGTGGATTACTGAACAAAACGCGTGAACAAAACTGAGGTTTTTGGATATAAAGAGGGATCGAACAAAACAAACATTTATTGAGTAAATGGGAGTCTTGTGCGTGAAACCATATGAAGATCATCAAAGGTAAGTGATTCATTTTATCGCTATTTCTGACTTGTGTAACTCCTCTACTTGGCTGGTAACTGTTTGCAATGATTTGTCTGCTGGGTGCTGTTCTCAGATAATCGCATGGTGTTGTTACGCTCGTCATTAGGTGGAAGAGAGGAGGACCAAGGCGCAGCGTGGTAAATGTTCATGATGATGAATTTTAATGAAGATCCAACAAACAGAACACTGCCAAAATACAAAACAATAAACGACGTGAACAAACGAACGAAAACAGTACCCTGTGGCGAACAAACACAGACACGGCAACAATCACCCACAAACAAACAGTGAAAACAGGCAACCTTAATATGGTTCCCAATCAGAGACAATGACAAACACCTGCCTCTGATTGAGAACCAAATTAGGCCAAACAATAAACCCAACATAGAAACACATAACATAGAATGCCCACCCAGCTCACGTCCTGACCAACTAAACAAGACTAAACATAGGAAATAAGGTCAGGAACGTGACAGGTGTGCTTTCGCCGTAAAGCCTTTTTGAAATCTGACACCGTGGTTGGATTAAGAAGAAGTTAATCTTTAAACCGATGTATAACACTTGTATGTTTTATGCATTTTTATGATGAGTATTTCTGTTTTATGATTTTGGCGCTCTGCAATTTCACTGGTGGGACGCTACCGTCCCACACCCCCAAATGTTAAGAGGTTAACCTCCAAATGTAGTTTTTTTTCAACGCTTCAGAATCTTCCTAAAATAAAATGGAAATAAGAGATAAAAGAAGGATGTTTTGAAAGGACCTCTCTCTATCTACCAGAGTCTCCTCCCCCAGGACCTCTCTCTATCTACCAGAGTCTCCTTCCCCCAGGACCTCTCACTATCTACCAGAGTCTCCTTCCCCCAGGACCTCTCTCTATCTACCAGAGTCTCCTTCCCCCAGGACCTCTCACTATCTACCAGAGTCTCCTCCACCCAGGACCTCTCTCTATCTACCAGAGTCTCCTTCCCACAGGACCTCTCTCTATCTACCAGAGACTCCTCCACCCAGGACCTCTTACTATCTTCCAGAGTCTCCTCTCCCCAGGACCTCTCACTATATACCAGAGTCTCCTCCCCCAGGACCTCTCACTATCTACCAGAGTCTCCTCCCCCAAGAAGTCATGAAACAAACAAAAAGGAACACAACAATGACAGAAAAAAAGAATGATAATATTAAATCAACTTTTGTCAAAACCCCCAACTATAGCATATTATATCTCTTGGTCATCTGTCCTTTTGAACTTTCCACTTTCCATTCCTTCTGATTAAGATAGTGATTTATCAACTATATTGGGATAGCCTCAACTATAACGATTAAATAGCAATGGTAGTCTCTGTGAACCCTCGATTCCTTGCTTACTGAGCAAGCTGTTACAGCCTGCCTGTGACCACACTACGAAGCCACAATAAGTTCAAGGCTATTGTTATGTAAATGTCTTGTTTACTGCCAGCAATAAGTACTGTGCATCTGTGGCGTGAATGTGGTCAGTAATAAAAATAAATAAATATATATATATACAGTGGGGAGAAGAAGTATTTGATACACTGCCAATTTTGCAGGTTTTCCTACTTACAAAGCATGTAGAAGTCTGTAATTTTTTATCACAGGTACACTTCAACTGTGAGAGACGTAATCTAAAACAAAAATCCAGAAAATCATATTGTATGATTTTTAAGTAATTAATTTGCATTTTATTGCATGACATAAGTATTTGATCACCTACCAACCAGTAAGAATTCCAGCTCTCACAGACCTGTTAGTTTTTCTTTAAGAAGCCCTCCTGTTCTCCACTCCATTCAGTGACCACTCTTGCACTGTGAATGGGGGCATAGAAACTAGATGGCAGTGACTATGTATTGAATACCCATTAATAACAAAGTGAAAACAGGTTCAGAATTTTTTGCAAATTTATTCAAGATAAAACATTTAATAAAAACCTTGTTTATAGAAGTATTGAGACCCTTCGCTATGAGACTCAAAATTGAGTTCAGGTATTTCCTGATTCCTTTAATCATCCTTGAGATGTTTCTACAACTTGATTGGAGATGAGCTGTGGTAAATTCAATTAATTGGACATGATTTGGAAAGGCACACACCTGTCTATATAAGGTCCCACAGTTGACAGTGCATGTCAGAGCAAAAACCAATCCATGAGGTCGAAGGAATTGTCCGTAGAGCTCAGAGACAGGATTGTGTCAAGGCACAGATCTGGGGAAGGGTATTAACTTCTTGACGCTACGGATCACGTTACCGGGATCATTTTCCTAAACAAGCACTGAATTGCAGAGCGCCAAATTCAAAAATAATCCTAAAAATATTTATAATCATGGAATCACAAGTGAAATATACCAAAACACAGCTTAGCGTGTTGTTAATCCACCTATCGTGTCAGATTTTGAAAATGTGCTTTACAGCGAAAGCAATCCAAGCGTTTGTGAGTGTATCAATCAATGCTAGAACAGCTAGCCTTAAATTAGCTTGGTCACGAAAGTCAGAAAAGCAATAAAATTAATCGCTTACCTTTGATAATCTTCGGATGTTTGCACTCACGAGACTCCCAGTTACACAATAAATGTTATTTTTGTTCGATAAATATTAGTTTTATAACAGAAAAACGCCATTTGGGTGCGCGTTATGTTCAGAAAACTACAGCCTCATTCCGTTCCTGAAAGGCAGACGAAAATTCCCAAAAGGATCCGTAATGTTCGAAGAAACATGTCAAACGTTTTTTATAATCAATCGTCAGGTTGACATAATCGATAATATTTCAACCGGAAGGTAAACTATTCAATAAAAGAGAGAAAGAAAATGTCGAGCTACCCCTCTCGCGCGCAGGAACTAATCAAAGGACACCTGACTCGTTTTGAAAAATCTCGCTCATTTCTCAAAATAAAAGCCTGAAACTATGTCTAAAGCCTGGTCACAGCCAGAGGAAGCCATTGGAAAAGGAATCTGGTTGATACCCCTTTAAATGGAAGAGGGGCAGGCAACGGAACAGGGATAAAAAAAAGCACTTCCGGGTTGGATTTCCTCAGGTTTTTGCCTGCAGAATCAGTTTTGTTATACTCATAGACAATATTTTGACAGTTTTGGAAACTTTGGAGTGTTTTCTATCCTAATCTGTAAATTATATGCATATTCTACGATCTGGGCCTGAGAAAAAGTCAGTTTACCTTGGGAACGTTATTTAAAAATAAAAATAAAAATCTGGCCCCTAGCGTCAACAAGTTTAAAAAAATTCTGCAGCATTGAATGTCACCCAAGAACATAGTGGCCTCATTCTTAAATGGAAGAACCAAGACTTAGAGCTGGCCACCCAGCTAAACTGACCAATCGGGGGAGAAGGGCCTTGATCAGGGTCAGGGGGTGACCAAGACCTGATGGTCACTGACAGAGCTCCAGAGTTCCTCTGTGGAGATTGGAGAACCTTCCAGAATGACAACCATCTCTGCAGTACCCCACCTATCTGGCCTTTATGGTAGTGTTGCCAGATGCAAGCCACTCCTTGGTACAAAGGCACATGACAGCCCGCTTGGAGTTTGCCAAAAGGCTCCTAAAGACTCTCAGACCATGAGAAACAAGATTCTCTGGTCTGATGTAACCAAGATTGAACTCTTTGGCCTGAATGCCAAGTGTCACGTCTGGAGGAAACCTGGCACCATCCCTACGGTGAAACATGGTGGTGGCAGTATCATGCTGGGGGGGTGTTTTTCAGTGGCAAGGACTGGGAGACAAGTCTGGATCGAGATAAAGATGAATGGAGAAAAGTACAGAGAGATCCTTGATGAAAACCTGGTCCAGAGCACTCAGGACCTCAGACTGGGGCAAAGGTTCACCCATAAACACCATAAACAGCCAAGACAATGCAGGAGTGGCTTTGGGACAAGTCTCTGAATGTCCTTGAGTGTCCCAGCCAGAGCCCGGCTTGAACCTGAAAATAGCTGGGAAGCAACGCTCTCCATCCAACCTGACAGAGCTTGTGAGGATCTGGAGAGACGAATGGGAGAAACTCCCCAAACACAGGTGTTCCAAGCTTGTTGCGTCATACCCAAGAAGAATCAAGGTTGTAATCGCTGCCAAAGGTGCTTCAACAAAGTACTTAGTAAAGGATCTGAATACTTATGTCAATGTGATATTACAGTTTTTTATTTAGAATACATTTATAAACATATCTAAAAATTAGTTTTTGCTTTGTCATTATGGGTTATTGTGTTTAGATTGATGAGGGAAAAAACTATTTATTCCATTTTAGAACACGGCTGTAACGTAACAAAATGTGGAACAATTCAATGGGTGTGAATACTTTCCCGAATGCAGTTCTGTTTCCCAAACATTGAAATGAATGTTCACACTGTTGTTTGAATGGGTTCACGTACAGAGCAGAGAATGAGTACATATAGATATCTGCACCATAACATGTGGTTCCATCACAGCGATCATTAAATCATACCTAACCTTTTTACGGACAGTGTTACCAAACAACTTCCTATGAGCTCATCCATCTGTCCATCGTTCTACTTATTGCTCCCTTCCCTCACCACCAAACACTATTAGGATCGGGTTATTAACAGACCTGTACATAAATATTACTATTAGGATCTGGTTATTAACAGACCTGTACACACATTACTATTAGGATCTGGTTATTAACAGACCTGTACATAAATATTACTATTAGGATCTGGTTATTAACAGACCTGTACATAAATATTACTATTAGGATCTGGTTATTAACAGACCTGTACATAAATATTACTATTAGGATCTGGTTATTTACAGACATGTACACACATTACTATTAGGATCTGGTTATTAAAACCTCTCTGGGATCGCGGGACGCTTGCGTCCCAACAGCCTGTTAAAATTTAAAATGTAGAGCGCCAGATTCAAAAAAAATCTATAAAATCAAACTTTATTAAATTACACATATAAGATACCAAATTAAAGCTACACTCATTGTGAATCCAGCCAACATGTCAGATTTCAAAAAGGCTTTTCAGCGAAAGCAAACGATGCTATTATCTGAGGATACACCATAGTAAACAAAGAGAGAGAAGCATATTTCAACCATGCCGGCGCTACTCAAAACGCAGAAATAAAATATAAAACATGCATTACCTTTGACGAGATTCTTTTGTTGGCACTCCAATATGTCCCATAAACATCACAAATGGTCCTTTAGTTCGATTAATTCCGTCCATATATATCCAAATTGTCCATTTATTTGGCGCCGTTGTACCAGGAAAAACAGCGTTCAATTTGCGCAAAATCACGACAAAATATCTAAAAAAAATTACCTCTAAACTTTGCCAAAACATTTCAAAGTACTTTTGTAATACAACTTAAGGTATTTGTAAACGTTAATAATCGATCAAATTGAAGACAGGTCAATCTGTTTTCAATACAGGATATCAACAAACTCACGGTACTTTTCAAGTCTTGCTCAACTTTCAAACATAAACAAAGACGTCACTCCACTTCCGGGTCAATATCTTTCTCAGTTCACTATTGAAAAACCTTAACCTTTTTCCATACAATGGCGACATCCAGTGGAAGCAGTAGAAACTGCGTGTATACTGATTAGAATTCTGGTTTGCCCATGACAATCCATTGAACATACAGGAACTTAACAATAAAAAAGTTAGTCCTCAGGGTTTTGACTGCTATATAAGTTCTGTTATACTTACAGATATGATTCAAACAGTTTTAGAAACTTCAGAGTGTTTTCTATCCAAATCTACTAATAATATGCATATCTTATATTCTGGGGATGAGTAGCATGAAGTTGAAATTGCGCACGCTATTTTTCCCTAAGTGAAAACTCTGCACCCTATCCTCAAGAAGTTTTAACAGACCTGTACATAAATATTACTATTAGGATCTGGTTATTAACAGACCTGTACATAAATATTACTATTAGGATCTGGTTATTAACAGACCTGTACATAAATATTACTATTAGGATCTGGTTATTAACAGACCTGTACATAAATACCTAACACACGTGTTTATTCCTGGGCCTGATTCCCTAGTAGCTCTTAGTCCACCTGATCCACACCACATAGTCACCCCGTCAGTGTAATGGATGATGGATCTCCACGGCTTAGACGGGAGGTTACCCGTCGTTCGAAATAGTGTTGAGTTTAAGCCTACCCTGTGTCTCAAATGCCAACGTTTTCCCTATATAGCGTATTACTTTTGAATTAGGGCCCATAAGAGGAATAGGGTGCCATTTGTGATGTGCCCTTTGATGTGTCTTGTACCTTGTCCTTCTGTGGTATATCCAAACATTATGGAAGTGATTTAAACAGGCATGTCAATGTCTTTACCAACCATTATGGAAGTGATTTATACAGACATGTCCATCTCTTTACCAACCATTATGGGAGTGATTTATACAGGCAGGTCCATCTCTTTACCAACCATAATGGAAGTGATTTATACAGGCAGGTCCATCTCTTTACCAACCATTATGGAAGTGATTTATACAGGCATGTCCATCTCTTTACCAACCATTATGGAAGTGATTTATACAGACATGTCCATGTCTTTACCAACCATTATGGAAGTGATTTATACAGACATGTCCATGTCTTTACCAACCATTATGGAAGTGATTTATACAGGCATGTCCATCTCTTCATATACATTAACACCATGCCTTTTACTGTGGGCAGAAACCCTGCCTTGACTCCTACCCTCTAATCTCTGCCCACTGCAATGTAAAACAATATACGATTGACCTTTGACTGTATGGTAATCAAATACATACATTATTATGTACAATACCAGTCAAATGTTTGATCACTCCTACTCATTCCGGGGTTTTTATTCATTTTTACTATTTTCTACATTGCAGAATAATAGTGAAGACATCAAAATTATGAAATAACACATATGGAATCATTTAGTAACCAAAAAAGTCTTAAACAAATCAAAATATTTTAGATTTAAGATTCTTCAAAGTAGCTACCCTTTGCCTTGTAAAATAAAATAGATTTCGATTTGTTTAACACTTTTTAAAGGTTACTACATGATTCCATATGTGTTATTTCATAGTCTACAATGAAGAAAATAGTAAAAATGAAGAAAAACCCTTTAATGAGTAGGGGTATCCAAACTTTTGACTGGTACTCTACATAATATTTGTAGTCATAACATGCACTGAAAGCTAAACATTTACAAACAATGATTTATTCATGTAAATGTGTACGTATAGTTGTCATGTAATTGAGATATCAGCGAGCACACACACATTCACTCTATGTTCTACAAAGTAATGTTATCATACCTCCAAGGATTCATTATCTGTTGTTCCTGACTTCACTACTACAGGATTCCCATCAAATACAACATAACCCTCCCCAACATTGAGCCAAATGAACAGTCGGGACCCACCTATCCAATCCCATAACAGTTTCATTAAAGTGAGACAGGCGATGAGATCACCCAGTATTGGCATTATTATGATTCCTCTATCCTCAAGGACCCAGCAGGGATGCTGATTGGTTCATTGACATTCTGACAATTTAGGAATTGCAAATGAGCAGTGACTATTCCGCAGCGGAATGTCTGTCTCTCAACGTTCTGATTGTGAAGCGTCTCCTCTGTGTTTATTCAATCATCTCAGGTTCTCTCTGATTGCTGCATGTTGATAGTCACTACTTTCCTCTCTTCCTACCTCCCCTTCATTATACAGTAATCTCTCTCTCTCTCTCTCTCTCTCTCTCTCTCTCTCTCTCTCTCTCTCTCTCTCTCTCTCTCTCTCTCTCTCTCTCTCTCTCTCTCTCTCTCTCTCTCTCTCTCTCTCTCTCTCTCTCTCTTTATCTCTCTCTCTCTTTCTCTCTCTCTCTCTCTCTCTCTCTCTCTCTCTCTCTCTCTCTCTCTCTCTCTCTCTTTATCTCTCTCTCTCTTTCTCTCTGTCTCTCTCGCTCTCTCTCTCTCTCTCTCTCTCTCGCTCTAGTTTCTCTCTCTCTTTCTCTCTCTCTCTCTCTCATATATATATTTTGCTCCGGGAATTGATGAGAAGTGCTTTACTTCATGGAGTGCTCTGATGGTTCTTGAAGTACTATGATAAAAAAGTAATACATCAACATGCTCTGAAGACCCAATTATGAGAAGCTGTCTGTCAAACTAATATTCTCTTTACTCTACTCACTCACTCAGCTGGTATGGTATAAGCCATCAGCACTGTTGCAGAGAGAGATATAGGCTGAGAAAGAGGTGGGAGAGAAATAGATATAGAGGGAAAGAGAGATCAGTCTGACAAGCTCTTATCATACCTTCAATTTGAGAGGTTTTAGGATTTGCTCTATATTTTGGTTCAAATAGCATACTGTACCTTCTCTTTCAAATACTTTGAGCATTATGTTAACCCTAATTGGAGCGCCAGATGGGCAGGGTTTGGAGTTTGCCCTTTTGGGACTATTCTATTGGTTCCACTGAACCAGGCCAAGCTCCTTCAAGCACAGCTAAAGTATTTTGAAAATAAAACTAACACTATTTGAAACCAGATCTGTCTTTTCATGCTGTGATAAACAGCTTGTATTAATTTGAGCCTCCTGTCTGTGTTTTCAGAGTGGTCACCGACCGGTCCAATTGGGCCTAGATGAGTGCTCTCTCTCTCTCAATTCAATTGACTTTATTGACATGGCAAGTTCATTATTACTTACATTGTCAAAGTATACATATCGAAAAATCATATATATCATATATATTTATATATAAATAAATGGTGGGACCAACAGTAATAATAATAGTAGTAGTGGACATGGGATTACCATTAATAACAGCTACAACAACAATATTAATCAGAACAACAATACATTAAAGCAACAGGAGTAGACTAGTCTCAACATGACTGGGAAGACACATGACCTGGTGTGAAAGACAAAACAAAACAAGATGGGAAATATTATCAACATTACTTTGCACTTTTCACTGGCTGTCCCTCAGGTTGTGGCAGAAGGACACATATTTGGCTGCCAAAACTGCACATTTTGGCTTTTCACCCAATAAATATTAGATTTTTTCTTCATCTTTTATAGTTTCAAATTCTTTGTATTGAATTATAATTTTGGGAAAGAAATATTCTCTTAGGTCTGAGTATTTGTCACAGTGTAATAGGAAATGCAGCTCTGTCTCCAACTCTCCCCTGGAGCAGAGTGAGCACAGCCTGTCCTCTCTGGGCAGCCAGGTTTGTCTGTGACGACCGGTCTCTATAGCCAGACTGTGCTCACTGAGTCTGTACCTAGTCAATGTTTTCCTCAGTTTTCTATCAGTCACAGTGGTCAGATAGTCTGCCACCATGTACTGTCTGTTTAGAGCCAAATAGCATTGAAGTTTACTTAGATTTTTTGTGGTGTCTTTCCAATAGGTGATATATTTTTCTCTTTGTTTTGTGATGATTTGGTTTGGGCCAGATTTTCTGAGGGCTGTCCTGAGGCTCTATGGGGTTGGTTTGGGTTGGTGAACTGAGCCTCAGAACCAGCTGGCTGAGGGGACTCTTCTCTGGTTTCATCTCTTGACATTGTAGAGCTGTGTGATGGAATGTTTTGGGGTTACTTGTTTTTAGATGGTTGTAAAATTTGATGGCTCTTTTTTCTATTCGAATGAGTTTTTCTTTGTACTTGCAATACAGTCTTGCAAAACTCTGCATGCAATATTTCAATTGGATGTTTGTCCCATTTAGTAAATTCATTATTAGAGAGTGGACCCCATACTTCACTACCATATAGAGCAATTGGTTCTATAACTGATTGAAAAATGTTGAGCCAGATTCTAATTGGAATTTTCGATTTTGATGTTCCTTTTAATGGCATAGAATGCTCTTCTTGCTTTGTCTCTCAGCTCATTCACAGCCATGTGAAAGCTACCTGTGTTGCTGATATTTACTCCTAGATATGTGTAGTTTTTGGTGTGTTCTAATAGAACTGTGTCCAAATAGAATTTATATTTGTCATCCTTATTTCCGGACCTTTTTTGGAATATCATTATATATATATTTTTTAGGTTAACGGTCAGAGCCCAGGTCTGACAGAACCTGTGAAGACGATCTAGGTGCTGCTGTAACCCCTCTTTAGTGGGAGACAGCAGCACCAGGTCATCTGCATATAGCAGACACTTAATTTCCGTGTTGTGTAGGGTGATACCAGGTGCTTCTCTCTCTCTCTCTCTGGGCATTGGCCACAGGAGGCTGGTGGTTCCTTAATTGGGGTGAACGGGCTCGATGTGGTTGATGCCATTCCATTTGCTCTGTTCTGGCCATTATTATGAGCTGTCCTCCCTTCAGCAGCCTCCTGAGGAACTGACCTTGTGTCGCTTAACGCAGAACCTTGGTAGTGGAAAAGACCAAATTGTTTACCAAGAAGCCGACCCTTTAGGCTAAAATGCAGTCTTACGTACGCCCAACCAATTGTGCTATTATGTGGGGGGGGTTTTTTTCTCGTTATTTGTAATTTATTTTGTACATAATGTTTACGCCACCGTATCTTAAAGAAGAAAAGAGCTTCTGGATATCAGGACAGCGATTCCTCACCTCGGATTAGACAAAGATGTCTTCTTCAACAAGCAAGACGCACAGGACATTCTCCGAACACCCGACAAGGCCAACATCCCCGTTATCTGCAAGAGGAAGAGGCACAAGAGGACACAGAGCGGGATGCCTCGTGAGGACCCGTTATCTGCAAGAGGAAGAGACACAGGTACAGAGCGGGATGCCTCGTGAGGACCCGTTATCTGCAAGAGGAAGAGACACAGGTACAGAGCGGGATGCCTCGTGAGGACCCGTTATCTGCAAGAGGAAGAGACACAAGAGGACACAGAGCGGGATGCCTCGTGAGGACCCGTTATCTGCAAGAGGAAGAGACACAGGTACAGAGCGGGATGCCTCGTGAGGACCCGTTATCTGCAAAAAGAAGAGACACAGGTACAGAGCGGGATGCCTCGTGAGGACCCGTTATCTGCAAGAGGAAGAGACACAGGTACAGAGCGGGATGCCTCGTGAGGACCCGTTATCTGCAAGAGGAAGAGACACAGGACACAGAGCGGGATGCCTCGTGAGGACCCGTTATCTGCAAGAGGAAGAGACACAAGAGGACACAGAGCGGGATGCCTCGTGAGGACCCGTTATCTGCAAGAGGAAGAGACACAAGAGGACACAGAGCGGGATGCCTCGTGAGGACCCGTTATCTGCAAGAGGAAGAGACACAAGAGGACACAGAGCGGGATGCCTCGTGAGGACCCGTTATCTGCAAGAGGAAGAGACACAAGAGGACACAGAGCGGGATGCCTCGTGAGGACCCGTTATCTGCAAGAGGAAGAGACACAAGAGGACACAGAGCGGGATGCCTCGTGAGGACCCGTTATCTGCAAGAGGAAGAGACACAAGAGGACACAGAGCGGGATGCCTCGTGAGGACCCGTTATCTGCAAGAGGAAGAGACACAGGTACAGAGCGGGATGCCTCGTGAGGACCCGTTATCTGCAAGAGGAAGAGACACAGGTACAGAGCGGGATGCCTCGTGAGGACCTGTTATCTGCAAGAGGAAGAGACACAGGTACAGAGCGGGATGCCTCGTGAGGACCCGTTATCTGCAAGAGGAAGAGACACAGGTACAGAGCGGGATGCCTCGTGAGGACCCGTTATCTGCAAGAGGAAGAGACACAGGTACAGAGCGGGATGCCTCGTGAGGACCCGTTATCTGCAAGAGGAAGAGACACAGGTACAGAGCGGGATGCCTCGTGAGGACCCGTTATCTGCAAGAGGAAGAGACACAGGACACAGAGCGGGATGCCTCGTGAGGACCCGTTATCTGCAAGAGGAAGAGAAACAGGTACAGAGCGGGATGCCTCGTGAGGACCCGTTATCTGCAAGAGGAAGAGACACAGGACACAGAGCGGGATGCCTCGTGAGGACCCGTTATCTGCAAGAGGAAGAGACACAGGTACAGAGCGGGATGCCTCGTGAGGACCTGTTATCTGCAAGAGGAAGATACACAGGTACAGAGCGGGATGCCTCGTGAGGACCCGTTATCTGCAAGAGGAAGAGACACAGGTACAGAGCGGGATGCCTCGTGAGGACCCGTTATCTGCAAGAGGAAGAGACACAGGTACAGAGCGGGATGCCTCGTGAGGACCCGTTATCTGCAAGAGGAAGAGACACAGGTACAGAGCGGGATGCCTCGTGAGGACCCGTTATCTGCAAGAGGAAGAGACACAGGACACAGAGCGGGATGCCTCGTGAGGACCCGTTATCTGCAAGAGGAAGAGACACAGGTACAGAGCGGGATGCCTCGTGAGGACCCGTTATCTGCAAGAGGAAGAGACACAGGACACAGAGTGGGATGCCTCGTGAGGACCCGTTATCTGCAAGAGGAAGAGACACAGGTACAGAGCGGGATGCCTCGTGAGGACCCGTTATCTGCAAGAGGAAGAGACACAGGTACAGAGCGGGATGCCTCGTGAGGACCCGTTATCTGCAAGAGGAAGAGACACAGGTACAGAGCGGGATGCCTCGTGAGGACCCGTTATCTGCAAGAGGAAGAGACACAGGACACAGAGCGGGATGCCTCGTGAGGACCCGTTATCTGCAAGAGGAAGAGACACAGGTACAGAGCGGGATGCCTCGTGAGGACCCGTTATCTGCAAGAGGAAGAGACACAGGACACAGAGCGGGATGCCTCGTGAGGACCCGTTATCTGCAAGAGGAAGAGACACAGGTACAGAGTGGGATGCCTCGTGAGGACCCGTTATCTGCAAGAGGAAGAGACACAGGACACAGAGCGGGATGCCTCGTGAGGACCCGTTATCTGCAAGAGGAAGAGACACAAGAGGACACAGAGCGGGATGCCTCGTGAGGACCCGTTATCTGCAAGAGGAAGAGACACAAGAGGACACAGAGCGGGATGCCTCGTGAGGACCCGTTATCTGCAAGAGGAAGAGACACAAGAGGACACAGAGCGGGATGCCTCGTGAGGACCCGTTATCTGCAAGAGGAAGAGACACAGGTACAGAGCGGGATGCCTCGTGAGGACCTGTTATCTGCAAGAGGAAGAGACACAGGTACAGAGCGGGATGCCTCGTGAGGACCCGTTATCTGCAAGAGGAAGAGACACAGGTACAGAGCGGGATGCCTCGTGAGGACCCGTTATCTGCAAGAGGAAGAGACACAGGTACAGAGCGGGATGCCTCGTGAGGACCCGTTATCTGCAAGAGGAAGAGACACAGGTACAGAGCGGGATGCCTCGTGAGGACCCGTTATCTGCAAGAGGAAGAGACACAGGACACAGAGCGGGATGCCTCGTGAGGACCCGTTATCTGCAAGAGGAAGAGAAACAGGTACAGAGCGGGATGCCTCGTGAGGACCCGTTATCTGCAAGAGGAAGAGACACAGGACACAGAGCGGGATGCCTCGTGAGGACCCGTTATCTGCAAGAGGAAGAGACACAGGTACAGAGCGGGATGCCTCGTGAGGACCTGTTATCTGCAAGAGGAAGATACACAGGTACAGAGCGGGATGCCTCGTGAGGACCCGTTATCTGCAAGAGGAAGAGACACAGGTACAGAGCGGGATGCCTCGTGAGGACCCGTTATCTGCAAGAGGAAGAGACACAGGTACAGAGCGGGATGCCTCGTGAGGACCCGTTATCTGCAAGAGGAAGAGACACAGGTACAGAGCGGGATGCCTCGTGAGGACCCGTTATCTGCAAGAGGAAGAGACACAGGACACAGAGCGGGATGCCTCGTGAGGACCCGTTATCTGCAAGAGGAAGAGACACAGGTACAGAGCGGGATGCCTCGTGAGGACCCGTTATCTGCAAGAGGAAGAGACACAGGACACAGAGTGGGATGCCTCGTGAGGACCCGTTATCTGCAAGAGGAAGAGACACAGGTACAGAGCGGGATGCCTCGTGAGGACCCGTTATCTGCAAGAGGAAGAGACACAGGTACAGAGCGGGATGCCTCGTGAGGACCCGTTATCTGCAAGAGGAAGAGACACAGGTACAGAGCGGGATGCCTCGTGAGGACCCGTTATCTGCAAGAGGAAGAGACACAGGACACAGAGCGGGATGCCTCGTGAGGACCCGTTATCTGCAAGAGGAAGAGACACAGGTACAGAGCGGGATGCCTCGTGAGGACCCGTTATCTGCAAGAGGAAGAGACACAGGACACAGAGCGGGATGCCTCGTGAGGACCCGTTATCTGCAAGAGGAAGAGACACAGGTACAGAGTGGGATGCCTCGTGAGGACCCGTTATCTGCAAGAGGAAGAGACACAGGACACAGAGCGGGATGCCTCGTGAGGACCCGTTATCTGCAAGAGGAAGAGACACAAGAGGACACAGAGCGGGATGCCTCGTGAGGACCCGTTATCTGCAAGAGGAAGAGACACAAGAGGACACAGAGCGGGATGCCTCGTGAGGACCCGTTATCTGCAAGAGGAAGAGACACAAGAGGACACAGAGCGGGATGCCTCGTGAGGACCCGTTATCTGCAAGAGGAAGAGACACAGGTACAGAGCGGGATGCCTCGTGAGGACCCGTTATCTGCAAGAGGAAGAGACACATGTACAGAGCGGGATGCCTCGTGAGGACCTGTTATCTGCAAGAGGAAGAGACACAGGTACAGAGCGGGATGCCTCGTGAGGACCCGTTATCTGCAAGAGGAAGAGACACAGGTACAGAGCGGGATGCCTCGTGAGGACCCGTTATCTGCAAGAGGAAGAGACACAGGTACAGAGCGGGATGCCTCGTGAGGACCCGTTATCTGCAAGAGGAAGAGACACAGGTACAGAGCGGGATGCCTCGTGAGGACCCGTTATCTGCAAGAGGAAGAGACACAGGACACAGAGCGGGATGCCTCGTGAGGACCCGTTATCTGCAAGAGGAAGAGACACAGGTACAGAGCGGGATGCCTCGTGAGGACCCGTTATCTGCAAGAGGAAGAGACACAGGACACAGAGCGGGATGCCTCGTGAGGACCCGTTATCTGCAAGAGGAAGAGACACAGGTACAGAGCGGGATGCCTCGTGAGGACCTGTTATCTGCAAGAGGAAGATACACAGGTACAGAGCGGGATGCCTCGTGAGGACCCGTTATCTGCAAGAGGAAGAGACACAGGTACAGAGCGGGATGCCTCGTGAGGACCCGTTATCTGCAAGAGGAAGAGACACAGGTACAGAGCGGGATGCCTCGTGAGGACCCGTTATCTGCAAGAGGAAGAGACACAGGTACAGAGCGGGATGCCTCGTGAGGACCCGTTATCTGCAAGAGGAAGAGACACAGGTACAGAGCGGGATGCCTCGTGAGGACCCGTTATCTGCAAGAGGAAGAGACACAGGTACAGAGTGGGATGCCTCGTGAGGACCCGTTATCTGCAAGAGGAAGAGACACAGGACACAGAGCGGGATGCCTCGTGAGGACCCGTTATCTGCAAGAGGAAGAGACACAGGTACAGAGCGGGATGCCTCGTGAGGACCCGTTATCTGCAAGAGGAAGAGACACAGGACACAGAGTGGGATGCCTCGTGAGGACCCGTTATCTGCAAGAGGAAGAGACACAGGTACAGAGCGGGATGCCTCGTGAGGACCCGTTATCTGCAAGAGGAAGAGACACAGGACACAGAGCGGGATGCCTCGTGAGGACCCGTTATCTGCAAGAGGAAGAGACACAAGAGGACACAGAGCGGGATGCCTCGTGAGGACCCGTTATCTGCAAGAGGAAGAGACACAAGAGGACACAGAGCGGGATGCCTCGTGAGGACCCGTTATCTGCAAGAGGAAGAGACACAAGAGGACACAGAGCGGGATGCCTCGTGAGGACCCGTTATCTGCAAGAGGAAGAGACACAAGAGGACACAGAGCGGGATGCCTCGTGAGGACCCGTTATCTGCAAGAGGAAGAGACACAAGAGGACACAGAGCGGGATGCCTCGTGAGGACCCGTTATCTGCAAGAGGAAGAGACACAGGTACAGAGCGGGATGCCTCGTGAGGACCCGTTATCTGCAAGAGGAAGAGACACAGGTACAGAGCGGGATGCCTCGTGAGGACCTGTTATCTGCAAGAGGAAGAGACACAGGTACAGAGCGGGATGCCTCGTGAGGTCCCGTTATCTGCAAGAGGAAGAGACACAGGTACAGAGCGGTATGCCTCGTGAGGACCCGTTATCTGCAAGAGGAAGAGACACAGGTACAGAGCGGGATGCCTCGTGAGGACCCGTTATCTGCAAGAGGAAGAGACACAGGTACAGAGCGGGATGCCTCGTGAGGACCCGTTATCTGCAAGAGGAAGAGACACAGGTACAGAGGACACAGAGCGGGATGCCTCGTGACACGCAAAAGGTGAGTGGGAACGCTGCCGCTACCGTCAGTATTACTTGCCAACGTGTCATTGGACAATAAATTAGACGAGGTACGTTCGCGAAAATCCTACCAATGGGATATCAAAAACTGTAATATCCTAAGTTTCACGGAATCGTGGCTGAATGATGACATGTATATTCAGCTAGCAGGATATACGCTGCACCGGCAAGATAGAACAGCACACTCCCGTAAGAGGAGGAGGGGGGGGGGGGGGGTTTGTGCATATTTGTAAACAACAGCTGGTGCACGAAATCTGAGGAAGTCTCTAGATTTTATTGTGATAAGTTGCAGGACACACTACTTGCCTAGAGAGTTTTCAGCTATACTTTTCATGGCTTTTTATTTACCACCACAGACGGATGCTGGCACTAAGACCGCACTCAGTTGTATAAGGAAATAAGCAAACAGGAAACCACTCACCCAGAGGTGGCGCTCCTAGTGGCCCGGAGACTTTAATGCAGGGAAACTAAAATCAGTTCTACCAAATTTCTATCAACATGTTAAATGTGCAACCAGAAGGAAAACAAATCTAGATCACCTGTAATCCACACACAGAGATGCGTACAAAGCTCTCCCTCGCCCTCCATTTGGTAAATCCAACCACAACTCTATCCTCCTGATTCCTGCTTACAAGCAAAAATTAAAGCAGGAAGCACCAGTGACTCGGTCTATAAAAAAGTGGTCAGATGCTAAACTACAGGACTGTTTTGCTATCACAGACGGGAACATGTTCCGGGATTCGTCCGATGACATTGAGGAATACACCATATCAGTCACTGGCTTTAACGATAAGTGCATCGAGGACGTCGTCCCCACAGTGACTGTACGTACATACCCCAACCAGAAGCCATGGGATACAGGCACTGAGCTAAAGTTCAGAGCTGCCACATTTAAGGTGCGGGACTCTAACCCGGAAGCTTACAAGAAATCCTGCTATGCCCTCCGACGAACCATCAAACAGGCAAAGTGTCAATACAGGGCTAAGATTTAATCATACTACACCGGCTCCGACGCTCTTCTTATGTGGCAGGGCTTGCAAACTATTACAGACTACAAAGGGAAGAACAGCCGCGAGCTGCCCAGTGCCAAGAGCCTACCAGACGAGCTAAATCACTTCTATGCTCGCTTCGAGGCAAGCAACACTGAGGCATGCATGAGAGCATCAGCTGTTCCGGACGACTGTGTGAATACGCTCTCCGTGGGGCCAGAAGATTACCAGGATGTGTGCAGACCAACTGGCAGGTGTCTTCACTGACATTTTCAACATATTCCTTATTGAGTCTGAAATACCAACATGTTTCAAGCAGACCACCATAGTCCCTGTGCCCAAAAACACAAAGGCAACCTTTGCCATATTCTTTCAATATGATGGATTTAATGGTGCTCAGTGGGATGTTCAACGTTTTGGATCTTTTTTTATTACCCCACCCTGATCTGTACATCTCCAGAACTTTGTCCCTGACCTGTTTGGAGAGCTGCTTGGTCTTCATGGTGCCGCTTGATTGGTGGTGCCCCTTGCTTGGTGGTGTTGCAGACTCTGGGGCCTTTCAGAACAGGTGTATATATACTGAGATCATGTGACAGATCATGTGTCACTTAGATAGCACACTGGTGGAATTATTTACCTAATTATGTGACTTCTGAAGGTAATTGGTTGCACAGATCTTATTTAGGGGCTTCATAGCAAAGGGGGTGAATATATATATGCACGCACCACTTTTCCGGTTTTTATTCTTTTGAATTTTTTGAAACAAGTCATTATTTTCATTTCACTTCACCAATTTGGACTATTTTGTGTATGTCCATTACATGACATCCAAATGAAAATCAATTTCTCTCTCTCTCTCTCTCTTTCTCTCTCCCTCAAAAGAATTGACAGTAAATTTTACACTCACAAAAGTTATCTTTCTCTCTCTCGTTCTCGTTCTCTTTCTCAGGAAACACTTTGCCATCAACCATTCTGGTTATTTCTTAAACCTATTTGTCTCCTGTTGGTGTTTTGTGTTCAATCAATATGTTGGATCAGGGAATGTCTGTGTCCTTTTCAGAGGAAATAAATACTTATTCTGTGTGCAACATCTACAGCTACACAGTGATATGTGTTTGGATTTCAAATTAAGCCAGAATTGATAATAGTTGATATTTGATAATAATTGATAATAATATTCTACAAAGGCATGAATTACTACATGCACAATGGTCAGATAGTGTTTTTCTCGGATATATTATTATTATATATATATTGTATATATTTAGCTCTAAATCCATAGATGAGGGATGGATTTCAATTGTTACACTTTATTTAGATAGTCCATCTATAGACACTATCAGATAACTATCCATTAACCTTAACCCTAAGCTTAACCTTTGCCCTAACATTACCAAGCCTTACTCGAAACCTAACCCTAACTGTACCCTTAGCAAGCAGTTGCTTATCAACAGATAGTTTCTATGACCATCTCTATATCGTGTACAGATGGACGATCCAGACTCTCCAAATTAAAGTGTGACACTGTTATCTACAAGGCCTTCGTCTTCGTCAATTTATTCACCCTCTGAATGTGTGGTGACATCCTCTCTGGAGGAATTTAATTGGTCGACTAACATCAGGTGACTGATCAATTCCATCATATCAGCACAATTCGAAGGGTCAGGTGAGCTCCGGATTGTGTCTTAACTCAGAGACATCAGTGAGTCTATCTAGATGTGATGGTCACTGTTACTCTGCAGGCTATAATGGGTCCATTAGGTGGACCATAGAGAAAACAAAGGCCAGGCATATTCTACACCAATCAGATTCTATACAGTGCCTTCCGGAAAGTATTCAGACTCCTTGACTTTTTCCACTTTTTTTTTTTAACGTTACAGCCTTATTCTAAAATGCATTAAATCGTTTTTTTACCTCCTCAATCTACACACAATACACCATAATGACATCACAATACACCATAATGACATCACAATACACCATAATGACATCACAATACACCATAATGACATCACAATACACCATAATGACATCACAATACACCATAATGACATCACAATACACCATAATGACATCACAATACACCATAATGACATCACAATACACCATAATGACATCACAATACCCCATAATGACAAAGCAAAAACAGGTTTTTAGAAATGTTTTTTGCTAATTTATTAAACATAAAAACATAAAATATCACATTTACATTTGTATTCAGACCCTTTACTCAGTACTTTGTTGAAGCACCTTCGGCAGCGATTACAGCCTCGAGGCTTCTTGGGTATGACGCTACAAGCTTGGCACACCTGTATTTGGGGAGTTTCTCCCATTCTTTTCTGTAGATTCTTTCAAGCGTTGTCAGGTTGGATGGAGAGTGATAAGATGTTTAGAGCCTAAACAGACGGAACAATAAATTCAGCCTTTAGTGTCGTGAAGATAAGGGGGTGTAAAGAGGCTACTGACCAGTGAATAATACTACTCAACTCATGTATTTACATAGCATTTAAAATATATATATATATATATATTTAACCTTTATTTAACTTGGCAAGTCAGTTAAGAACAAATTCTTATTTTACAATGACGGCCTACACCCGAACAATTCTGGACCAATTGTGCGCCGAACAATGGGACTCCCAATCACGGCCGGATGTGATACAGCCTGGATTGAAACCAGGGACTGTAGTGATGCCTTTTGCACTGAGATGCAGTGCCTTAGACCGCTGAGCCACTCGGGAGCCCATAACATTCCTGTAACATTAGACTGTAACGGAACCATTTTGTCCCAACCCAGGTAACCTAGCTAGCCGGATCTAGCCGGAGCTGCTAACGTTAGCTCCAGGAGATGGTAGAATCCAGCCGAACACTGTGTGTTAACAGCACTAACACAATGGTCCCGAAATAAAACACTTGAAAAAAAGCTTTAAAGGTATAAAATGTTTAAGTGTCTTAGAAAATATAAAACGGATAGCTAAGTGTTTAAAAAATAAAAAATAAACACTGAAACGCCTCCATGTTTGATTATTTGTCTTTTCAGAAGGACACTGATAATCTACTAACTCTCTATTCATGCCCATAACACTGCTATCTCTCTGTTCTGTATAATCACTATGCTAGTCTATATTCATGTCCCTAACAATGCTATCTCTCTGTTCTGTATAATCAGTATGTTAGTCTCTATTCATGTCCCTAACACTGCTATCTCTCTGTTCTGTATAATCAGTATGTTAGTCTCTATTCATGTCCCTAACACTGCTATCTCTCTGTTCTGTATAATCAGTATGTTAGTCTATATTCATGTCCCTAACACTGCTATATCTCTGTTCTGTATAATCAGTATGTTAGTCTATCTTCACGTCCCTAACACTGCTATCTCTCTGTTCTGTATAATCAGTATGTTAGTCTCTATTCATGCCCCTAACAGTGCTATCTCTCTGTTCTGTATAATCAGCATGTTAGTCTCTATTCATGTCCCTAACACTGCTATCTCTCTGTTCTGTATAATCAGTATGTTAGTCTCTATTCACGTCCCTAACACTGCTATCTCTCTGTTCTGTATAATCAGTATGTTAGTCTCTATTCATGCCCTTAACAGTGCTATCTCTCTGTTCTGTATAATCAGTATGTTAGTCTCTATTCACGTCCCTACCACTGCTATCTCTCTGTTCTGTATAATCAGTATGTTAGTCTCTATTCATGTCCCTAACACTGCTATCTCTCTGTTCTGTATAATCAGTATGTTAGTCTCTAGTCATGTCCCTAACACTGCTATCTCTCTGTTCTGTATAATCAGTATGTTAGTCTCTATTCATGTCCCTAACACTGCTATCTCTCTGTTCTGTATAATCACTATGTTAGTCTCTATTCATGCCCATAACACTGCTATCTCTCTGTTCTGTATAATCACTATGTTAGTCTCTATTCATGTCCCTAACACTGCTATCTCTCTGTTCTGTATAATCAGTATGTTAGTCTCTATTCATGTCCCTATCACTGCTATCTCTCTGTTCTGTATAATCAGTATGTTAGTCTATATTCATGTCCCTAACACTGTTATCTCTCTGTTCTGTATAATCAGTATGTTAGTCTCTATTCATGTCCCTAACACTGATATCTCTCTGTTCTGTATAATCAGTATGTTAGTCTCTATTCATGTCCCTAACACTGCTATCTCTCTGTTCTGTATAATCAGCATGTTAGTCTCTATTCATGTCCCTAACACTGCTATCTCTCTGTTCTGTATAATCACTATGTTAGTCTCTATTCACGTCCCCACCACTGCTATCTCTCTGTTCTGTATAATCAGTATGTTAGTCTCTATTCATGTCCCTAACACTGCTATCTCTCTGTTCTGTATAATCACTATGTTAGTCTCTATTCACGTCCCCACCACTGCTATCTCTCTGTTCTGTATAATCAGTATGTTAGTCTCTATTCATGTCCCTAACACTGCTATCTCTCTGTTCTGTATAATCAGCATGTTAGTCTCTATTCATGTCCCTAACACTGCTATCTCTCTGTTCTGTATAATCAGTATGTTAGTCTCTATTCACGTCCCCACCACTGCTATCTCTCTGTTCTGTATAATCAGTATGTTAGTCTCTATTCATGTCCCTAACACTGCTATCTCTCTGTTCTGTATAATCAGTATGTTAGTCTCTATTCACGTCCCCACCACTGCTATCTCTCTGTTCTGTATAATCAGTATGTTAGTCTCTATTCATGTCCCTAACACTGCTATCTCTCTGTTCTGTATAATCAGTATGTTAGTCTCTATTCATGTCCCTAACACTGCTATATCTCTGTTCTGTATAATCAGTATGTTAGTCTCTATTCATGTCCCTAACACTGCTATCTCTCTGTTCTGTATAATCAGTATGTTAGTCTCTATTCACGTCCCTACCACTGCTATCTCTCTGTTCTGTATAATCAGTATGTTAGTCTCTATTCATGTCCCTAACACTGCTATCTCTCTGTTCTGTATAATCAGTATGTTAGTCTCTATGCATGTCCCTAACACTGCTATCTCTCTGTTCTGTATAATCAGTATGTTAGTCTCTATTCATGTCCCTAACACTGCTATCTCTTTGTTCTGTATAATCAGTATGTTAGTCTCTATTCATGTCCCTAACACTGCTATCTCTCTGTTCTGTATAATCAGTATGTTAGTCTCTATTCATGCCCATAACACTGCTATCTCTCTGTTCTGTATAATCACTATGTTAGTCTATATTCATGTCCCTAACACTGCTATCTCTCTGTTCTGTATAATCAGTATGTTAGTCTCTATTCATGTCCCTATCACTGCTATCTCTCTGTTCTGTATAATCAGTATGTTAGTCTATATTCATGTCCCTAACACTGTTATCTCTCTGTTCTGTATAATCAGTATGTTAGTCTCTATTCATGTCCCTAACACTGCTATCTCTCTGTTCTGTATAATCAGTATGTTAGTCTCTATTCATGTCCCTAACACTGCTATCTCTCTGTTCTGTATAATCAGCATGTTAGTCTCTATTCATGTCCCTAACACTGCTATCTCTCTGTTCTGTATAATCAGTATGTTAGTCTCTATTCACGTCCCTAACACTGCTATCTCTCTGTTCTGTATAATCAGTATGTTAGTCTCTATTCATGCCCCTAACAGTGCTATCTCTCTGTTCTGTATAATCAGTATGTTACTCTCTATTCACGTCCCTACCACTGCTATCTCTCTGTTCTGTATAATCAGTATGTTAGTCTCTATTCATGTCCCTAACACTGCTATCTCTCTGTTCTGTATAATCAGTATGTTAGTCTCTAGTCATGTCCCTAACACTGCTATCTCTCTGTTCTGTATAATCAGTATGTTAGTCTCTATTCATGTCCCTAACACTGCTATCTCTCTGTTCTGTATAATCAGCATGTTAGTCTCTATTCATGTCCCTAACACTGCTATCTCTCTGTTCTGTATAATCAGTATGTTAGTCTCTATTCACGTCCCTAACACTGCTATCTCTCTGTTCTGTATAATCAGTATGTTAGTCTCTATTCATGTCCCTAACACTGCTATCTCTCTGTTCTGTATAATCAGTATGTTAGTCTCTATTCATGTCCCTAACACTGCTATCTCTCTGTTCTGTATAATCAGTATGTTAGTCTCTAGTCATGTCCCTAACACTGCTATCTCTCTGTTCTGTATAATCAGTATGTTAGTCTCTATTCACGTCCCTACCACTGCTATCTCTCTGTTCTGTATAATCAGTATGTTAGTCTCTGTTCATGTCCCTAACACTGCTATCTCTCTGTTCTGTATAATCAGTATGTTAGTCTCTATTCATGTCCCTAACACTGCTATCTCTCTGTTCTGTATAATCAGTATGTTAGTCTCTAGTCATGTCCCTAACACTGCTATCTCTCTGTTCTGTATAATCACTATGTTAGTCTCTATTCATGTCCCTAACACTGCTATCTCTCTGTTCTGTATAATCACTATGTTAGTCTCTATTCATGTCCCTAACAGTGCTATCTCTCTGTTCTGTATAATCAGTATGTTAGTCTATGTTCACGTCCCTAACACTGCTATCTCTCTGTTCTGTGTAATCACTATGTTAGTCTCTATTCATGTCCCTAACACTGCTATCTCTCTGGTCTGTATAATCAGTATGTTAGTCTATGTTCACGTCCCTAACACTGCTATCTCTCTGTTCTGTGTAATCACTATGTTAGTCTCTATTCATGCCCCTAACAGTGCTATCTCTCTGTTCTGTATAATCAGTATGTTAGTCTCTATTCATGTCCCTAACAGTGCTATCTCTCTGTTCTGTATAATCAGTATGTTAGTCTCTATTCACGTCCCTACCACTGCTATCTCTCTGTTCTGTATAATCAGTATGTTAGTCTCTATTCATGTCCCTAACACTGCTATCTCTCTGTTCTGTATAATCAGTATGTTAGTCTCTATTCATGTCCCTAACACTGCTATCTCTCTGTTCTGTATAATCAGTATGTTAGTCTCTAGTCATGTCCCTAACACTGCTATCTCTCTGTTCTGTATAATCAGTATGTTAGTCTCTAGTCATGTCCCTAACACTGCTATCTCTCTGTTCTGTATAATCAGTATGTTAGTCTATGTTCACGTCCCTAACACTGCTATCTCTCTGTTCTGTGTAATCACTATGTTAGTCTCTATTCATGTCCCTAACACTGCTATCTCTCTGTTCTGTATAATCAGTATGTTAGTCTCTATTCATGTCCCTAACACTGCTATCTCTCTGTTCTGTATAATCAGTATGTTAATCTCTATTCACGTCCCTAACACTGCTATCTCTCTGTTCTGTGTAATCACTATGTTAGTCTCTATTCATGTCCCTAACACTGCTATCTCTCTGTTCTGTATAATCAGTATGCTAGTCTCTATTCATGTCCCTAACACTGCTATCTCTCTGTTCTGTATAATCAGTATGTTAGTCTATGTTCACGTCCCTAACACTGCTATCTCTCTGTTCTGTGTAATCACTATGTTAGTCTCTATTCATGTCCCTAACACTGCTATCTCTCTGTTCTGTATAATCAGTATGTTAGTCTATGTTCACGTCCCCAACACTGCTATCTCTCTTTTCTGTGTAATCACTATGTTAGTCTCTATTCATGTCCCTAACACTGCTATCTCTCTGTTCTGTATAATCAGTATGTTAATCTCTATTCACGTCCCTAACACTGCTATCTCTCTGTTCTGTGTAATCACTATGTTAGTCTCTATTCATGTCCCTAACACTGCTATCTCTCTGTTCTGTATAATCAGTATGTTAGTCTCTATTCATGTCCCTAACACTGCTATCTCTCTGTTCTGTATACTCACTATGTTAGTCTCTATTCATGTCCCTAACACTGCTTTCTCTCTGTTCTGTATAATCAGTATGTTAGTCTATCTTCACGTCCCTAACACTGCTATCTCTCTGTTCTGTATAATCAGTATGTTAGTCTCTATTCACGTCCCTAACACTGCTATCTCTCTGTTCTGTATAATCAGTATGTTAGTCTCTATTCACGTCCCTAACAGTGCTATCTCTCTGTTCTGTATAATCAGTATGTTAGTCTCTATTCATGTCCCTAACACTGCTATCTCTCTGTTCTGTATAATCAGTATGTTAGTCTCTATTCATGTCCCTAACACTGCTATCTCTCTGTTCTGTATAATCAGTATGTTAGTCTCTATTCACGTCCCTACCACTGCTATCTCTCTGTTCTGTATAATCAGTATGTTAGTCTCTAGTCATGTCCCTAACACTGCTTTCTCTCTGTTCTGTATAATCAGTATGTTAGTCTATCTTCACGTCCCTAACACTGCTATCTCTCTGTTCTGTATAATCACTATGTTAGTCTCTATTCATGTCCCTAACACTGCTATCTCTCTGTTCTGTATAATCAGTATGTTGGTCTCTATTCTTGTCCCTAACACTGCTAACTGCACATGCCGTGATGTGCACAAAATAACATCATGATCATACACAAAATAATACATGGATAAACTGGTAATTAGGTGAATAACTGTAAAAACTAAACGATCTCTCTGATCTGTATAATAAGTATATTAATATATATTTTGTGCCACAAACATCTGGTTATGTTTCACATTCTACTGTATAATATTTTGGCTTAATTTTTTTGTTTGCATGCAATGCTCACAGCATGAGGTTCCTTCCTGGAATAGAGTCATGACATCACAAACAGAACCGACTGGATAGGCTGCAATGCTCACAGCATGAGGTTCCTTCCTGGAATAGAGTCATGACATCACAACCAGAACCGACTGGATAGGCTGGGTCAGAACAGGCTGTGGAGATGGAACTATGTTGGAAGCTCCAGTATTATTTAACCATGCAGCCTATTTAGCATCACAGTAATATACTGCATTTCTTTTTGATCCCTCCGGGACACCATACTTTGTTCTGGGTATGAGGCACCGTGCTCTTAAATGTGCTGCTCCTGGTTAGAGGGTGATGTAAAGCTACATTCCCTCAATGTTAAAAGTCTGTCAAGTAAATATTGAGGGGTGATAGTTAGCATGCTGCTGTCAATGGGAAAACTGTAAATAAATGCTGTTGTACATTTCTCAGGCGCCTGAGGAACCCTGGGGGTTTTTAGCAGGTGTTTCTTCTCAACCCTTTTGGGTGATCTCTGTTACAACAAGTATCTAATTTTAACTCGACATATGGCAGCAGTGCTTTGAAACACACTACTGGAAAGTTTTATATTCTGCACATACATTATTTTCTATTGCTTCTATTTATACGTCTGAAGTCGGGTAAAATACAGTCTCTATAGTGTAACAGAGGAGGTTCTGCATGATGAATAACCATCAAGCCCTGAAGACTTGTGTTAGTTCCCTGAGCTAACGTGGCGTTCAGGGGACCCTGGGTCATATTTATAGTTGTATTTATATATGGATCCCCAAGGCAGTAGCTACTCTTCCTGGGGTCCAGCAAAATTCAGGCAGTTTATGCTATTTTTTTAAATAATTTGTGTGTGTATAGTGTGTATGTTATCGTCTGTGTGTATGTTGGTGTTGCTTCACAGTTCCCCCGCTGTTACATGTTTTTTAAATCTGGTTTAAAAGAAAATATATATAAATCTGATTCTACCATTTGCATCAGTTACCTGATGTGGAATAGAGTTCCATGTAGTCATGGCTCTATGTAGTACTGTGCACCTCCCATAGTCTGTTCTGGACTTGGGGACTGTGAAGAGACCTCTGGTGGCATGTCTTGTGGGGTATGCGTGGGTGTCTGAGCTGTGTGCCAGTAGTTAAAACAGACAGCTCGTTGCATTCAACATGTCGATACCTCTATATTTACAGTGACATGGGAATTATGAACATGACCTGGTTATAAAGCTTGTTACAGTCAGGTTCATGCTACCAAACAGAGACTATTTACATCCCAGCTAAAACTCAGGGGTTTGTGACAGGAATATGGACTGAATTAAATATAGCCCACATTATTCTGCCTTTAGACTTTCCTTCCCTGTTCATCATAGCTATGGACCATTTAATACAGTACTGTAGCCTACAGGAGATCTTTGATATGTACTTGTAACAGACGCCATGATGTACAATTAATGACTGTGTGCAAAAGGCTTTGTGATGTATAGCTCAACTATATTTAGTTTGAACACGTCTATGGGATTTCATATTGTACGGCATTGTAAAGTATGTCATAGCCTGTTAATACAAAGCCTTTTGTTACACGTGGAGTTGTGTACCTCAGTTCAGATCAGTGTGTATGGGGAGGTTTGATCATTGTAATTGAGGTGGTTCGATGTTCATCGGATTTATGTAAACATTTTTGTTGTTGTGCATATTTCATTTATTTTCTGCACATTTTTTTTTATTTTTTATTTTTTACAAATGTAATTTTTGTAGTTTTTAGTAGTTAACGTTCTTCTTCCAGGTGCTTCTCCCAGTTTGAGGTACCTTACCGGAAGCTCATAATTATCCCTCTTTCCAATTCAGGTGGGATCTGCATCGCTCAGTCCTTAAAGATCCCTCACAATCACAAGCAGGAGAACTTCGACAAGATCATCAGGCTGCTTCTGGAGACTCGTTACGCCCGGGCAGTCGTCCTCTTCGCCTCAGATGAGGACATACGGTATGTATCTACTCGTTTTTAGCCCTTTTAGCTAAAGCCTAGGGATTTCTGTGTGCTGGCACTCAAAGCAAGATTTTAAATATTGTCCTGGCAGCTCGAGAGCTGCTGAGTCCTAAGAATTTAAAACTGAAAAGCTGAAAGAAGGTTCAGGACGATGGCAACTTAATTCCCTTCAATAATGTTTCATTTAATGCTGACGGATTTTGTAGCCGGCGCCATTCTCACAGCACTATGTATCTCCTGTTCGTTATCTCACCAAGCATAATGTGTGACAACGATTAAGAGGCTAATGATTTATCCCTGTGTGTGCATAAAGGAGGACTCCACACACAGCAGTCAAATAGGTCCATGTGGTTTTAATGAAATCACGTATCGAACACTTAGGTCTTCATCAAAGGGTTGAATCATTGTTTCAGTAAAACCACATCTGTCCTTAGAGATCCCTGTTTATTTTCTATATTTTGGTCAGGGTGTGACTAGGGTGGGTACTCTAGTTTTTGTATATCTATGTTTTCTTTTTCTTTGTTGGCCTAGTATGTTTCCCAATCCGAGGCAGCTGTCTATCGTTGTCTCTGATTGTGGATCATACTTAGGCAGCCCTTTATCCCACCTTCAGTTGTGGGATCTTGTCTTTGTTTTGTTTGCGTGTATTTTGCACGACGAAGCTTTTCGTTCTTTGTGTTGTTTATAGTTTTTTTCCCCGCTGGTTCACATTTAAATAAAGTATGATGAACTCCAATCACGCTGCGCCTTGGTCTACCCTTAACGACGAACGTTACAACATCTGAGCTTAGACGATAGATCACAGTCACGTAGACTTGTCTTGTACTTTCTGCTGAACAAATCGTTTTGATCCTCAGCACCTTCTTTAAAACACTGCGTACAGTATGTAAACCTACTATTGTAGGGAGAACAAAAACCACAACACCACAGCCATTTGACAGCAGTACATATTGAAGTATCGGTCTTGTCACAGTTCTTGTGACATTGTATTTCTGTTGTGATCGCAAGACCACAATGCAATGTGTGGTTGAGTAATTGATCTGTAGTTCCACATCAAACCGGATATAACTCAGCATCCGGTTGATTAATCTGTCAAGACAATATACAAAAACCTGAGGAAACATCTCTTCACGATGTCTCTTTGTTCAGAGCAAATACAACGGAAAACTACCCTTCGCCTTTTTCTCCCCTCTCTTTGGAGATATTCTCCCATTCCTCACTTCCCTCATCAGGTCATCCCTGATCGCTGGCTGCGTCCCCTCTGATTGCAAAATTGCCCGAGTTGTTCCCCTCCACAAGAAACCAACACTCCACTCATCTGACGTCAAAAGATTATGGACCTTTATCCCTACTTTCTTTTCTTTCCAAAACAATTGAGCGTGTTGTCTCCGATGAACTTTCTCGTTATCTCTCTCAGAACGATCTTCTTGATCCTAACCAGTCAGGCTTCGAGACGGGTCACTCAACCGAGACTGCTCTTCTCTGTGTCACAGAGTCTCTCCGCACTGCCAAAGCTGACTCTCTCTCCTCTGTTCTCATCCTCTTAGATCTATCCTCTGCCTTCAATACTGTGAACCATCAGATCCTACTCTCCAACCTCTCAGGGCTGGGCGTCTCAGGCTCTAGGACTGCATCCTACCTGGCAGGTTGTTCCTACCAGGTGACGTGGAGAGGATCTGTGTCTGCACCACGTACTCGCACTACTGGTGTCCCCCAGGGTTCGGTTCTAGGTCCTCTCCTCTTCTCTTTATACACCAAGTCACTCGGCTCCGTCATATCCTCACATGGTCTCTCCTATCATTTCTATGCCGATGACAATCAACCATTCTTCTCCTTCAAGACCTCTTCCTCACAGTTGACAACTCCATAGTGTCCCCCCTCCCAGAGTGGAAAGAACCTTGGCGTGACCCTGGACAACACCCTGATGTTCTCTGCAAACATCAAAGCAATGACTCACTCCTGCAGGTTCATGCTCTACAACATCCATAACGTACGACCCTTTCCTCACATAGGAAGCGGCGCAGGTCCTAATCCAGGCACTTGTCACCTCCCATCTGGACTGCTGCAACTCGCTCTTGTCTGGGCTCCCGGCCTGTGCCTTCAAACTCCTGCAACTTATCCAGAAATCTGCAGCCTGCCTGGTTTTCCACCTTCCCAAGTTATCCTGTGTCACCACGCTCCTACACCCTTCTCCACTGGCTTCCAGTCGATGCTTGCATCCACTACAGGACTATGGTGCTTACCTACTGAGCAGCAAGAGGGACTGTCCCTCCCTACCTTCAGGCTATGCTCAAACCCTACACCCCAAACAGAGCACTCCGTTCTGCCACCTACAGTAGGGCAGCTCTCGCTCAGCCCAGTACAAGCTCTTCTTTGTCCTGGCACCCCAATGTTGGAGCCAGCTTCCCCCTGAAGCTAGGACAGCACCCGTAAACCCTACCTCTTCAAAGAGTATCTTAAATAATCCCCCTCCTTTCCTGAACCAACACTTGTACTTCACCCGCCTAGCAGCTCTGTCGTTCTAGTTCTGGCTCTACTGATAGAATTGAGGAGAAAGTCTACTTCCTATGCCTGTGATATGTGGTTGTCACTCCTAGCTATCTTAAGGCGAATGCACTAACTGTAAGTCACTTTGGCTAAAAGCTTCTGCTAAATGACCAAAAAAATGTCATTGTAAAAAATGTACATGAACATGTTACTGAGTAGTATAATATATAATAGATGAATGTACTGTTTGAATAACTCCTGTACGGAGCTGTGTGACTGATTTAATAGATCGATGTATTGTTTGAAAACTGCTGTACGGAGCTGTGTGACTGATTTAATAGATCGATGTACTGTTTGAATAACTGCTGTACGGAGCTGTGTGACTGATAGATCAATGTACTGTTTGAATAACTCTGCTGTGAATCGTGTGTGTGTGTGTGTGTGTGTGAGTGTGAGTGTGTGTGTGTGTGTGTGTGTGTGTGTGTGTGTGTGTGTGTGTGTGTGTGTGTGTGTGTGTGTGTGTGTGTGTGTGTGTGTGTGTGTGTGTGTGTGTGGGTTTCTATGGTTGCTTGGGATGATGCATAGCAACAACAAAAAAAAACATTTAAATGTGCAAGATGGACTATAACGTACTGCTCCATTTTATGCTATCCTATTCATTCGATCTGTGTGTCTGATTGCAGGGGTATCCTGAATGCCAGTAAGAGAGCTGACCAGGTGGGTCATTTCCTGTGGATCGGTTCAGACAGCTGGGGAGCCAAGAACAGCCCTGTCCATCAGCTAGAAGAAGCAGCAGTGGGAGCTGTCACTATCCTGCCAAAGAGAGCAACCATTGCCGGTAGGTTGTGCCTGCAGACTTTTAGTGGAGAGAGAGAAAAAAAAAATGAGAAAAAAGCTACTTGCTGTCAGTCTTCTGTCGTCTACAGTACATTCTGTAGAAGTAGACTGTCTACTAGTACCAATACTGTGGTACTATTGTCTACTGTTGCTGTCTGTCGTCTACAGTACATTCTGTAGAAGTAGACTGCCTACTAGCACCAATACTGTGGTACTATTGTCTACTGTTGCTGTCTGTCGTCTACAGTACATTCTGTAGAAGTAGACTGCCTACTAGCACCAATACTGTGGTACTATTGTCTACTGTTGCTGTCTGTCGTCTACAGTACATTATGTAGACGTAGACTGTCTACTAGCACCAATACTGTGGTACTATTGTCTACTGTTGCTGTCTGTTGTCTACAGTACATTCTGTATAAGTAGACTGCCTACTAGCACCAATACTGTGGTACTATTGTCTACTGTTGCTGTCTGTCGTCTACAGTACATTCTGTATAAGTAGACTGCCTACTAGCACCAATACTGTGGTACTATTGTCTACTGTTGCTGTCTGTCGTCTACAGTACATTCTGTATAAGTAGACTGTCTACTAGCACCAATACTGTGATACTATTGTTTACTGTTGTCTGTTGTCTCTCTCCTACATTCTGTAGAAGTAGTGGAAGGATAGTTATGGAAGAATATTGAACGATGCAATTAAATAATACATGCAGTATATTGCCGAGATGTACTTGGGAAATGTTTTTCTAGATATGATGCAATATAGCTATATATATATATATATATATGTTTTTACCATGTTGACCAAAGCATTCAACAAATGAAGAAGACTCAGGAATCTGTAATGCAGTACATTTAGCCAATGTACCATAAAGGATATGTACTGTCTTTCTTACGCAACACAACTTAAAGATGTAAAATGTCTGCCTGACATTACATGAACAAACTCATAATGCAAGTCCAAAGGTATTTTATCTGATTCTGATTCTGGAGCAACACGAGTTACCGTGGCTACATCAAATCAGATTATATTTGTCACAAGCTTCATAAACAACATAAATGCTTCCCAACAATACAGAGATAAAATAAAGATAAATAATCATAAAATAATAACACACAGAATAAATACACAATGAGTAACGATAACTTGGCTATATACACGGGATACCAGTACCAAGTCAATGTGCAGGGGTACGAGGTAATTGATGTAGATATGTACATGTTTTAGGTAGGGATAAAGTGACTAGGCAACAGGATAGATAATACACAGTAACAGCAGTATATGTGATGAGTGAAAAGGTCAATGCAGATAGTTAAATAGTTAACCAATAGCTACCCGGACTAACTATTTACCAGTCTTGTGGCTTCAGGGTAGAAGCTGTTTAGCGTCCTGTTGGTTCCAGACTTGTTGCCTCGGTACCACTTGCCGTGCGGGTTGCAGAGAGAAGACTCTATGACTTGGGTGGCTGGAGTCTTTGTCAATTTTCAGGGCCTTCCTCTGACTCTGCCTGGTATAGATGTCCTGGATGACAGGGAGCTCGGCCCCAGTGACGTACTGGGTCGTACGCACTAATCTCTGTAGCGCCTTCCGGTCGGATGCCAAGGAGTTGCCATACCAAGCGGCGATGCAGCCAGTCAGGATGCTCTCAATGGTGCAGCTGTAGACATTGTTGAATATCTGAGGGCCCATTCCTAAATCTTTTCAGCCTCCTGAGGGGGAAGAAGCGTTGTCGTGCCTTCTTCACGACTGTTTTGTGTGTTTGGACCATGATAATTCCTTAGTGATGTGGACACCGAGGAACTTGAAGCTCTCGACCCGCTCCACTGCAGTTTACCGTCGATGTGGATGGTGGCGTGCTCTGCCCTTCGTTTCCTGTAGTCCACGATCAGCTTCTTTGTCTTGCTGACATTGAGGGAGATGTTGTTGTCTTGGCACCACACTGGAGGGCACTATGGTGTTGAACGCTGAGCTATAGTCAATGAACACCGTTCTCACATAGGTATTCCTCTTGTCCAGGTGGAATAGGGCAGTGTGGAGTGCAATAGAGATTGTGTCATCAGTGGATCTGTTGCGGTGGTATGCGAATTGGAGTGGGTCCCGGGTGTTTGGGTAGGTGATGTTGATTTGAGCCATGACCAGCCTTTCAAAGCATTTCATGGCTACAGATGTGAATGCTACAGGGCGATAGTGATTTAGGCAAGTTACCTTGGCGCTTTTGGGCACAGAGACTAGGGTGGTTTGCTTAAAACATGTTGGTATTACAGACTCAGTCAGGGAGACGTTGAAAATGTTAGTGAAGTCACTTGTCAGCTGGTCAGCAAAGCACGCATCCTGGTAATCTGACTGAATGTTAACCTGTTTAAAGGTCTTCCTCACATCGGTTATGGAGAGTGAGATGACTGTCTGGGCAGCTCGCGGCTGGGCTTCTCTTTGTAATCCGTGATAGTTTGCAAGCGCTGCCACATCCGATGAGGATTCGATCTTAGTCCTGTATTGGCGTTTTGACTGCTTGATGGCTCGTCGGAAGTCGTAACGGGATTTCTTATAAGCATCCGGATTAGTGCCCCACTCCTTGAAAGCGGCAGCTCTATCCTTTAGATCTGTGGGGATGTAGCCTGTAATCCATGGATTCTGGTTGGGATATGTACGCACGCTCACTGTGGGGGACGACATCATCCATGCACTTAATAATGAAGCCTGTGACTTATGTGGTAAACGATGTTACTATGGTGACCTCAACGAGGAATCCCAGAACAAATTATACATGATCCTAATGATGGAAGTCTATTATCCTGAACGATCACACACAACTGTGTTATGTTTGGCTATGGGCTGGATGGTACGGTGTGTATATGTGTGTGTGTGTGTTTATGTGTGTGCGTGCTTTGTAGTTAGGCCTGTTAGCGAAGGCTGCCCACTGTCAAGACTAGATCACAGCCTTTCTGATTGTGCCAGGTGTATCGCAAATGGCACTCTATTCCCTATTTCCTATTCCCTATTCCCTGTTCCCTGTTCCCTGTTTCCTATTCCCTGTTCCCTGTTTCCTATTCCCTATTCCCTGTTTCCTATTCCCTATTCCATATTCACGATTCCCTGTTTCCTATTCCCTATCCCCTGTTTCCTATTCCCTATTTCATTTTTCCTATTCCCTATTCCCTGTTTCCTATTCCCTATTTCCTATTCCCTATTCCCTGTTTCCTATTCCCTATTCCCTATTCCTTGTTTCCTATTCCCTATTCCCTATTCCCTGTTTCCTATTCCCTATTTCCTATTCCATATTCCCTGTTTCCTATTCCCTATTCCATATTCCTTGTTTCCTATTCCCTATTCCCTGTTTCCTATTTCCTATTCCCTGTTTCCTATTCCCTATTCCCTGTTTAGGGTGAATAGGGTGCCATTTGGGTCATAAGTAGTGCACTAAATAGGGAATAGCGTTCCATTTGGAAAGCAGACTCTGAGTCGTGCAGGGTCAAGTCTACCACCGAGTGATGTCATCAGCGCCTTAGCGAGACACTGGACGGATGAAACTGTGAGACTGAGTTGGAGTTGTTGGAGTCTGTAACCTTGAGCTACAGGGTTTAATTGGTCTGTGGGAGAGCCCACAGGTGCCAAATTAATAAATAGTTTCCCTTTGATGTTTTCAGAGATACTTTTTTTTCTTTATCGGCTAATGATTTATGGGAATGGATGTTTCCGGGGGTTGGAGGGGGGGTGGGGGTGAGGGAGAGGGGGAGGACCGGGTGTGGGGGTGAGGGAGAGGGGGAGGACGGGGGGTGGGGGTGAGTGAGAGGGGGAGGACGGGGGGTGGGGGTGAGGGAGAGGGGGAGGACGGGGGGTGGGGGTGAGTGAGAGGGGGAGGACGGGGGGTGGGGGTGAGGGAGAGGGGGAGGACGGGGGGTGGGGGTGAGGGAGAGGGGGAGGACGGGGGGTGGGGGTGAGTGAGAGGGGGAGGACGGGGGTGAGGGGGAGGACGGGAAGGGAGGGAGGAGAAGGGACAGGGTTCAGTCTGGCTGAGTGATAGGAGAGAAGGATGGCTGCGGGGACTGAACTCACTCACACACAGGCATGTGCACGCACACAAGCACACACACACACACACACACACACACACACACACACACACACACACACACACACACACACACACACACACAGGGAGTGTGTCTGAGTGAAAGAGAGAGCGACGGCTGAGGGACTCTGGGCTGCTGTGTGGTTTCACTGCACCATCTCTCTGCTCTCTCTGACTAAGAGGGAGAAAACTCCTGCTGTTCAGCCTACTGTGAGAAAGCCACATGTAATGTCCATTAGGACCAAAGCACAACTCTTCATCACTTGTTGTTGGGTTGGCCACAGCACAACTCTTCATCACTTGTTGTTGGGTTGGCCACAGCACAACTCTTCATCACTTGTTGTTGGGTTGGACACAGCACAACTCTTCATCACTTGTTGTTGGGTTGGCCACAGCACAACTCTCCCATCACTTGTTGTTGGGTTGGACACAGCACAACTCTTCATCACTTGTTGTTGGGTTGGCCACAGCACAACTCTTCATCACTTGTTGTTGGGTTGGCCACAGCACAACTCTTCATCACTTGTTGTTGGGTTGGACACAGCACAACTCTTCATCACTTGTTGTTGGGTTGGCCACAGCACAACTCTCCATCACGTGTTGTTGGGTTGGCCACAGCACAACTCTCCATCACGTGTTGTTGGGTTGGCCACAGCACAACTCTCCATCACGTGTTGTTGGGTTGGCCACAGCACAACTCTTCATCACGTGTTGCTGGGTTGGCCACAGCACAACTCTTCATCACTTGTTGTTGGGTTGGGTGGAATAACAGTTTCTTACTGGAGCAAAGAAACACACTTGACTGGATGAAGCCTAAATGATGCAAATGTTACAAGAACAAATCTTAACCTGGCTAAAATAGGAAGGCATTGCAGTCCCCAGTCCCCATTCCACAGTCCACAATCCCCAGTCCCCAGTTCCCATTCCCCATTCCCCAGTCCCCGTTCCCCATTCCCCAGTCCCCATTCCACAGTCCACAGTCCACAATCCCCAGTCCACAGTCCACATTCACCAGTCCACAGTCCCCAGTCCACATTCACCAGTCCCCAGTCCCCAGTCCACATTCACCAGTCCCCAGTCCACATTCACCAGTCCCCATTCCACATTCCACATTCCACATTCCACATTCCACATTCCACATTCCCCAGTCCCCAGTCCCCAGTCCCCAGTCCACATTCACCAGTCCCCAATCCACATTCACCAGTCCCCAATCCACATTCACCAGTCTCCAGTCCCCAGTCCACATTCCCCAGTCTCCAGTCCCCAGTCCACATTCCCCAGTCCCAAGTCCCCAGTCCTCATTCCCCAGTCCCCCATTCCCCAGTCCACATTCCCCAGTATCCAGTCCACATTCACCAGTCCCCAGTCCACAATCCCCAGTCCACATTCCCCAGTCCCCATTCCACATTCACCAGTCCCCAGTCCACATTCCACATTCCCAAGTCCCCATTCCACATTCACCAGTCCCCAGTCCACAATCCCCAGTCCACATTCACCAGTCCCCAGTCCACATTCCACATTCCCAAGTCCCCATTTCACATTCCACATTCCCAAGTCCCCATTCCACATTCCACATTCACCAGTCCCCATTCACCAGTCCCCAGTCCACATTCCCCGGTCCACATTCCCCAGTCTCCAGTCCACATTCACCATTCCACATTCACCAGTCCCCATTCCACATTCCCCAGTCTCCAGTCCACATTCACCAGTCCCCATTCCACATTCACCAGTCTCCAGTCCCCATTCACCAGTCCCCAGTTTACATTCCCCAGTCCCCAGTCCTGAGTCCCCAGTCCACATTCCCCAGTCCCCAGTCCACATTCACCAGTGCCCATTCCACATTCACCAGTCCACATTCCCCAGTCCACATTCCCCAGTTCACATTCCCCAGTTCACATTCCCCAGTTCACATTCCCCAGTTCCCAGTCCCCAGTCCCTAGTCCCCAGTCCCCAGTCCCCATTCCCCAGTCACCTGTCCCGGTCCACATTCCCCAGTCACCTGTCCACATTCCCAAGTCCCCAGTCCTCCTAGGTATATCATTGCAGCTCACAATGCACATTGCCACGAATGTATCTGACAGTGGTTGGCATTGATTTTATAATAGTTACTCCCTCACAGCTATACGCCTGGCTAGTCAGGAGAAATATCGTTCCACGTCAGCTAGAAACTTCCCTGTGGTTTTAACTAAACGTGGCTTTATGACAGAGGTGCTGTGTGTGTTCTCTGAAGAACTCACCTGCCTATCTCAGCTCTACTCTGGGAGCATCGGGTCCGAACCCTGGAGGGGGATGAACGTCAACACTAAACGACATGACTCCTCCAGTTATTCTGCAAATAACCTGTCTTTATATCTGCTGAAACAGAAACACTGGGAGAAAATACACAGTTGCGGAGTACTGCGGCACAGATTGCAGGGTGCCGCAGAATTCTACGGCACGTTATTTAAGTGTCAGCCATTGTTGCAAGAATGATGCAATTTACCACACAATCTGTCACCATCTTCCACAAACGGTTGCGGCATAAGCTCAAAACGTTTAAAGGAAGAACCACTGTACTGTAGGGTGTGAATGTGTCAACATGAAAGAGGTCTGGCGTAGTCGGCTGTACAGGATAGACATAGGTTGTGTCCCTTTTGGAATCCTGGTCACCTACACAGTGCACTACTTTTGACAAGATCCCTATAAGCCCTGGTCAAAGGTCAATCAAATCAAATCACATGTTTATTGGTCACATACACACGGTTAGCAGATGTTAATGTGACTGTAGCGAAATGCTTGTGCTTCTAGTTCCGACCGTGCAGTAATATCTAACAAGTAATATAACAAATTCACAACAACTACCTTATACACACAAGTGTAAAGGAATGAATAAGAATATGTACATATAAATATATGGATGAGCGATGGCCGTGCGCCATAGGCAAGATGCAATAGATGGTATAGAGTACAGTATATACATGAGATGAGCAATGTAGGGTATGTAAACATTATATAAAGTGGCATTGTTTAAAGTGACTAGTGATTTAAAGTGACAATTTTTTATTATTAAAGTTGCTAGAGATGAGTCAGTATGTTGGCAGCAGCCACTCAATGTTAGTGATGGCTGTTTAACAGTCTGATGGCCTTGAGATAGAAGCTGTTTTTCAGTCTCTCGGTCCCTGCTTTGATACACCTGTACTGCCCTCGCCTTCTGGATGATAGCGGGGTGAACAGGCAGTGGCTCGAATGGTTGTTGCCCTTGATGATCTTTTTGGTCTTCCTGTGACATCGGGTGGTGTAGGTGTCCTGGAGGGCAGGTAGTTTGCCCCCGGTGATGTGTTATGCAGACGTCACCACCCTCTGGAGAGCCCTGCGGTTGTGGGCGGAGCAATTGCCATACCAGGCGATGATACAGCCTGACAGGATGCTCTCGATTGTGCATCTGTAAAAGATTGTGAGGGTTTTAGGTGTTATGCCAAATTTCTTCAGCCTCCTGAGGTTGAAGAGGCGCTGTTGTGCCTTCTTCACCACGCTGTCTGTGTGGGTGGACCATTTCAGTTTGTCCGTGATGTGTACGCCAAGGAACTTACAACTTTCCATGTTCTCCACTACTGTCCCGTCGATGTGGATAGGGGGGTGCTCCCTCTGCTGTTTCCTGAAGTCCACGAACATCTCCTTTGACGTTGAGTGTGAGGTTATTTTCCTGACACAATACTCCGAGGGCCCTCACCTCCTCCCTGTAGGCCGTCTCGTTGTTGTTGGTAATCAAGCCTACCACTGTAGTGTCGTCTGCAAACTTGATGATTGAGTTGGAGGCGTGCATGGCCACGCAGTCATGGGTGAACAGGGAGTACAGAAGAGGGCTGAGAACGCACCCTTGTGGGGCCCCAGTGTTGAAGATCAGCGGGGTGGAGATGTTGTTTCCTACCGTCAGAAAGTCCAGTACCCAGCTGCACAGGGCGGGGTCGAGACCCAGGGTCTCAAGCTTAATGACGAGTTTGGAGGGTACTATGGTGTTAAATGCTGAGCTGTAATCGATGAACAGCATTCTTACATAGGTATTCCTCTTGTCCAGATGGGTTAGGGCAGTGTGCAGTGTGGTTGCGTCGTCTGTGGACCTATTGGGGCGGTAAGCAAATTGGAGTGGGTCTAGGGTGTCCGGTAGGGTGGAGGTGATATTATCCTTGACTAGTCTCTCAAAGCACTTCATGATGACAGAAGTGAGTGCTACGGGTGTGATAGTCATTTAGCTCAGTTACCTTAGCTTTCTTGGGAACAGGAACAATGGTGGCCCTCTTGAAGCATGTGGGAACAGCAGACTGGGATAAGGATTGATTGAATATGTCCATAAACACACCAGCCAGCTGGTCTGCGCATGCTCTGAGGACGCGGCTGTGGATGCCGTCTGGGCCTGCAGCCTTGCGAGGGTTAACACGTTTAAATGTTTTACTCACGTTGGCCGTGGTGAAGGAGAGCCCGCAGGTTTTGGTAGCGGGCCGTGTCAGTGGAACTGTATTGTCCTCAAAGCGAGCAAAGAAGTTGTTTTATTTGTCTGGGAGCAAGACATCGGTGTTGTAACTTTTTGTAATCCGTAATTGACAGTAGACCCTGCCGCATACGTCTCGTGTCTGAGCCGTTGAATTGCGACTCTACTTTGTCTCTATACTGACATTTAGCTTGTTTGATTGCCTTGCGGAGGGAATAGCTACACTGTTTGTATTCGGTCATGTTTCCGGTCGCCTTGCCCTGATTAAAAGCAGTGGTTCGCACTTTCAGTTTTGTGCGAAATCTGCCATCAATCCACGGTTTCTGGTTGGGTTTATTAATAGTCACCATGGGTACAACATCACCGATGCACTTGCACCAGCTCACCGAATCAGCATATACATCAGGCTATCCGGAACATATCCCAGTCCACGTGATCGAAGCAATCTTGAAGCGTGGAATCCTATTGGTCGGACCAGACCTGAGCACGGGCGTTTCCTGTTTTAGTTTCCGTCTATAGGCTGGGAGCAACAAAATGGAGTCGTGGTCAGATTTGCCGAAAGGAGGGCATTATGTAGTGCATTATGAAGGGAATAGGGTGTGATTTGTGACAAAACCAGACCGTCTGGCAGAGTGAGTTTTTTGAACCTCCCATTTGTCAGTGACATATCACTAATAGACAGCACACTCAACTCTGACTGAGACAGAAACAGAACACAGACAAAGGTTCTATATCAGCTTTCAACTGTCCTTTGTTTCAAATACAGTCCTGGTGTTTCTGGTCTACCACACAGACAGCCAGACAGACAGACAGACAGACAGACAGCCAGACAGACAGACAGACAGACAGACAGACAGACAGACAGACAGACAGACAGACAGACAGACAGACAGACAGACAGACAGACAGACAGACAGACAGACAGACAGACAGACAGACAGACAGACAGACAGACAGACAGACAGACAGACAGACAGACAGACAGACAGACAGACAGACAGAACATCAGCCCTGATGTTTCTGGTCTACCACAGTGAGAGAGATAAAGGAAGATAGGGGGATTAGAATCTTTGCTCCACTGTAAATACATCCAAAGTATTTGAGGTTTATCCCAAGGATCCACTGATCCTCAGTGTTCTTTATGTCGTTGGGTTTGGAGGATTGTGTGTGCTGTGGAGTTAGGTGTTTGACGTGCAGTCCTCTCTGGATGCTAGTGTACGAGTTAGCTAGCTTTGGCTGTGTGAATAGCTTGCAAAACACTGGATGATGTGTTGAGTACCCTCAGTGGATGTAGCTCATACTCTGTGTGGCTGGCTTGCAGTACTCTCTAGTTTCTGACATTGCGTATCAGTTAGCTAGCTCTTTCTGTGTTGGGCTTCCTGGCAGTTCTCTCTACATGTACTGTACCAGTTAGCTACCCCATTCTGTTTGTGGCACGCCTGACTTAGGGTACCCTGACTGGGTGCATTGTGTACCAGTTAGCTAGCTCATACTGTGTGACTGGCTTGCCTTGCAATACACGGGGTGATTGTGTACCAGTTTGTGTTGTGTGTGGCTGCCTTGCAGTAGCCTATCTTGTGAGGCATGTTTACCAGTTAGCTAGCTCGTTCTGTGGCTGGTGCCTTGCATCACTCTGTGGATGCTTACATGTGTTTACCAGTTAGCTAGTTCGTTCAGAATTTCCACTGGCAGCCTGTCACACTAGATAGCTCTGATGGAGGTGGTAGAGTGTTCCAAAGTGACAAACGATTAGAGAACGAGGAAGAGATGCTTTGAGTTCTGACACTGATCAGGATCGCCGTCTCAGCTCCCACGTCCCTTTTGCTCGTTCCCCTCCTTTACTTTTCTATATTTCTTTGCACAGTGTTTCCCCGAGGGAGGGGACGACGACAACACTAGCTTATTCCATAGTTTTTGTGACCTTATACAAGACCAGTCAACAGTATGGATACAACAACTCATTCAAGGGTTTTTCTTTATTTTGATTATTTTCTACATTGTAGAATAATAGTGAAGACATCAAAACTATGAAATAACACATATGGAATCATGTATTAACCAAAAAAGTGTTAAACAAATCAAATTTTATATTTGAGATTCTTCAAAGTAGCCGCCCTTTGACTTGATGACAGCTTTCCACACTCTTGGCATTCTCTCAACCAGCTTCACCTGGAATGCTTTTCCAATGGTCTTGTGAAGGAGTTCAAATCAAACTTTATTTGTCACATGCGCCGAATACAACAAGTGTAGACTTTACCGTGAAATGCTGACTGACGAGCCCTTAACCAACAGTGCAGTTCAAGAAGAAGAAAATATTTACCAAGTAGACTAAAATAAAAAGTAAGAATAAATGTAACACAATAAGATTAACAATAACAAGGCTTTATACAGGGTATTACGGTACTGAGTCAGTGTGGAGGATATATACAGAGTACTATGGTACTGAGTCAGTGTGCAGGCTATATACAGGGTATTACGGTACCGAGTCAGTGTGGAGGCTATATACAGGGGACACCGGTACAGAGTCCGTGTGCAGGGGTACAGGCTAGTTGAGGTAATCTGTACATGTAGGTGGGGGCGAAGTGACTATGTATAGATAACAAACAAACAGCGAGTAGCAGCAGTGTACAAGAGGGGTGGGGTCAATGTAAATTTTGTGTGCCGATTTTAATGAATTGTTCAGCAGTCTTATGGCAAAAGAAGCTGTTGAGGAGCCTTTTGGTCCTAGACTTGGCACTTCGGTACCGCTTGCCGTGCGCTAGCAGAGAAAACGGTCTATAACTTGGGTGACTGGAGTCTATGACAATTTTATGGGCTTTCCTCTGACACAGCCTATTATATAGGTCCTGGATGGCAGGAAGCTTGGCACCAGTGATGTACTGGGCTGTTCGCACTACCCTCTGTAGCGTCTTACGATCAGTTGCCATACCAGGCGGTGGATGCAATCGGTCAGGAGTTCCCACATTGTTGGCTGTTTTTCCTTCACTCTGTGGTCCAGCTCATCCCAAACCATCTCAATTGGGTTGAGGTCGGGTGATTGGTGAGGCCAGGTCATCTGAGGCAGCACTCCATCACTCTCCTTCTTGGTCAAATAGCTCTTACACTCTTCCTCCATGCTTCACTGTGGGAACCACACATGCAGAGATCATCTACTCTGCGTCTCAGAAAGACACAGAGGTTGGAACCAAAGATAAAACATTTTGACTAATCAGACCAAAGGACATATTTCCACCGGTCGAATGTCCATTGCTTGTGTTTCTTGGCCCAAGCAAGTCTCTTCTTATTATCGGTTTCCTTTAGTAGGGGTTTCTTTGCAGCAATTCGACCATGAATTGCTGATTCATGCAGTTCTCTCTGAACAGTTGATGTTAAGATGTGTCTGTTACTTGAACTCTGAGGTGCAGTTAACTCTAACAAATCTTCTGCAGTAGAGGACATGAGAGCCATTTTCATCATAGTGTTTGATGGTTTTTAATGACTGCACTTGAAGAAACTTTCAAAGTTCTTGAAATGTTCCATTTTGACTGACGTCCATGTCTTAAAGTACTGATGGACTGTCGTTTCTCTTTGCTTATTTGAGCTGTTCTTGATATAATATGGACTTGGTCTTTTACCAAATAGGGCTATCTTCTGTATACCACCCCTACCTTGTCACAACACAACTGATTGGCTCAAACGCATTAAGAATAAATGAAATTCCACAAATTAAGACATAACAAGGCACACCTGTTAATTGTAATGCATTCCAGGTGACTACCTCATGAAGCTGGTTGAGAGAATGCCAAGAGAGTGCAAGGCTGTCATCAAGGCAAAGGGTGGCTACTTTGAAGAATCTCAAATATAAAGTATATTTTGATTTGTTTAACACTTTTTTGGTTACTACATTATTTCGTATGTGGTATTGCAAAGTTTTGAGGTATTCAATATTATTCAAAAATTTAGAAAATAGTCAAAATTCAAAAATGTACCTCAGTGAGTAGGTGTGTCCAAACTTTTGACTGGTACTGTATGTCACCCTTCTGTGTAAGTATTCATTTTAGCCCAACTAGTTTGTTTTTTATTAAATGTTTTAATTTAACTCTTTTAACTAGGCCGCACCAAACATCTTTTTCTGGTGACTTTGCATGGAAAAACACTTGAACCTTACATCCTACTGACTTCCAGTATCTCAGAAGAACCATTGGTTCACAACGTTTTCAATCATTCTGAAATGAGGACTTCACTTCAATCTTACTTTAACAAGAGAGTCATTGTCTCCCTTCAACCTCGTCTCACGGCATTTCATCCTTCCTATTTAGTCACTATTCAGCTATAAGAATCCCGGCTTGCTACTAACTTTAACAGTGACCCCCGGCTGTGTGTGTTTTGGCCTCTTGTTGTTGTTTTAGATGAGGTTCTACAGAAAGGTTCTCTCTAATTGTTGTTGTTTTAGATGAGGTTCTACAGAAAGGTTCTCTCTAATTGTTGTTGTTTTAGATGAGGTTCTACAGCAGAGTTCTCTCTAATTGTTGTTGTTGGAGATGAGGTTCTACAGCAGGGTTCTCTCTAATTGTTGTTGTTTTATATGAGGTTCTACAGCAGGGTTCTCTCTAATGGTTGTTGTTTTAGATGAGGTTCTACAGCAGGGTTCTCTCTAATTGTTGTTGTTGTAGATGAGGTTCTACAGCAAGGTTCTCTCTAACTGTACCCAGGATCCTCAGTTAGAGCTCTATCAACCCCCTCTGCCTCACAAAGAACACACACAGAATGCACGTACACGCACGGACGCACACACATGTACTGCTTTCACACAGGATTTACACAGTATTCTGCCTTCACTGAATGGGGGTGGCAGGTAGGCTAGTGGTTAAAGCTGTTGGACTAGTAACCGTAAAGGTTGAAAGATCAAATCTCTGAGCTGACAAGGTGCAAATCTGTCGTTCTGCCCCTGAACAAGACAGTTAACCCACTGTTCCTAGGCCGTCATTGAAAATAAGAATTTGTTCTTAACTGACTTGCCTAGTTAAATAAAGATATACCATTTTTTTTTTTTTATATGACTCCCTTATAAAGAAAGGCCTGTTTTTATCACGTTATTGCCATCATACATATACCTCCTGGGTGCTTGCTGGTATGCTGGAGACGAGTGGTAGTAGTGGTGTGCAGATGTAGGTGGTTGTCTATTTTAATAAATCTATTGAGAATATACACCATCAAGAAATAAATCCATTATTAATTTGTTTAGGCAGATCCTAAGAAACATTATAACACTAATGACATTTATTTTCAAAATAATAGAATAGCATATTACGAATTTAATTAGCAGTATTTTTTTTTTATGGGTCTGTGCAGCCAAGGATGCGCCATTCAAATGAAATAAATATTTTGCTATTTTGTTCATTAAACAGACAAGACATCCCTACCCGATCACTGTCAACACACATAGCCTATATTTTAGAGTAAGAATATAATGGACTATAACTTGTGTCCCGGGAATGTGTGGAAATGCTGTCATATAAAAAAAAAAGTGATATTTTTGAAAGAGCCCAAAAACCCATGCATTTTTTGATCCGCGTTTCATCTCTTTCCTACCCTCACACGATCAGGGAGCAGGCGTAAGGTCTTATCTTCATGATGATACAAATATAACATAATAACAATCCTATTTTCACAACTTTTGGAATAGTGTATAGTGTATATGCAATCAAGCAGGATAATGCAATATGAAGGATAATGCAATAGGATAAGCAAGATGCCTACACTTGATTTAGGCTACATTATCGCTAAATGTTTATTATCCGTGATAGAAGAGCAAACAAATACAGCGCCTTCAGATAGTATTCACACCCCTTGACTTTTTTCAAATTTTTGTTGTGTTACAGTCTGAATTTATAGTGGATTCAATTGAGATTGTGTGTCACGGGCCTACACACAATACCCCATAATGTCAAAAGTGGATTTATGTTTTTAGACATTTTTACAAATTAGTTAAAAATGAATAATCTGACATTTCTTGAGTCAATAAGTATTCAACTCCTTAGTGTGTAATAACAGTGTTAAACACGATGTTTTAATGACTACCTCATCTCTGTGCCCCACACATACAACTATCTATAAGGTCCCTCAGTTGAGCAGTGAATTTCGACCACAAATTCAACCACAAAGACCAGGGAGGTTTTCCAATGACCTCGAAAGATGGACACCTATTGGTACACTTTGGATGGTCTATCAATACACCCAGTCACTACAAAGATACAGACGTCCTTCCTAACCATGAGGCTAGTGATGACAGGAAAAAAAATGACAGAGTTTAATGGCTGTGATAGGAGACAACTGAGAATGGATCAACAACATTGTAGTTGACAGAGTGAAAAGAAGGAAGCCTGTACAGAAAAAAAGATATTCCAAAACATGCATTCTGGCACTAAAGTAATACTGCAAAAAAAATGGTGGTAAAACAATTAACACATTACTGAGTACCGCTCTCCATATTTTCAAGCACAGTAGTGGTTGGATCATGTACATCGGTATGCTTGCAATCGTTAAGGATTGAGGAATTTCTCAGGATAAAAAATAAATAAATGGATATAGAGCCAAGAACAGGCAAAATCCTGGACGAAAACCTGGATCAGTCTGCGTTCCTTTCAGCAGGACAATAACCTACAACACAAGGCCAAATATACACTGGAGTTGCTTACGAAGAAGACAGTGAATGTTCCTGAGTGGCCAAGTTACAGGTTTGACTTAAATCTACTTACAAATCTGTGACAGGACCTGTAAATGGTTGTCTAGCAATGATCAACAACCAATTTTAACAGAGGTTGAAGAATTTTGAAAATCATAAATGGGCAAATGTTGCACAATCCAGGTGTGTAAAGCTCTTAGAGACTCACCCAGAAAGACTCACAGCTGTAATCACTGCCAAAAATGCTTCTACAAAGTATTGATTCAGTGGTATGAATACTTGTCTAAATTAGACATTTCTTTAGAAAACAAACAACACTATACGGTAAATGGCAGTTCCCTCTGATACGTGGGAGTTATTTTTTCTCTCTGTACTTCAGATGTGTCTGTGACACACACACACCCAGAGACAGACACACACACACACACAGAGACAGAGACAGACAGACACACACACTGTCACACCCTGGCCTTAGTTATCTTTGTTTTCATTATTATTTTAGTTAGGTCAGGGTGTGACATGGGGAATGTATGTGTTTTGGTTTGTCTAGGGGTTTGTACGTTTAATGGGTCAGTGTCTTGTCTAGGTGTTTGTATGTCTATGGCTGCCTAGATTGGTCCTCAATTAGAGGCAGCTGTGGTTTATTGTCTCTGATTGAGAGCCATATTTAAGGCAGCCATGGGCATTTGGGTTTTGTGGGTAATTGTCTATGTTGTACGTTTGTAGCTTGTGTGTGCACTTACGTTTATAGCTTCACGATCGTTTGCTGTTTTGTTTAGGTTTATAATAGTGTTCGTTTCGTGTTTTTCTTTATTCTCAAATAAAAGAGAATGTATTTTCCACACGCTGCGCCTTGGTCCACTTCTTCCACTCAAGACGATCGTCACACACACACACACACACACACACACACAGAGACAGAGACAGACAGACACACACACACACATACACACACACAAACACACACACACACACAGCTCTGTAACCTGATTTCCCCTGTGTACTTCAGACGTCCCAGACTGTGCCTCCAATATCGAGCAAAATGAAGTCTTCCCTTTTCCCAAATGGAACCCTATTCCCTATATAGTGCACTAGCCTTATGGGTCCTGGTCAAATGTAGTGCACGGCATACTAAATAGGGTGCCATTTGGGACCCACATGTTATCGGATCCCTACTCACTCACACACTTCATGGTTTAATGATTGTATCAATTGATTAGTAGAATATTAAGATCTGTGGTTATTTGTCTGTTTAGCTGAGAATACAGTTATTGTTTTTATTTTTTCATTTTTATTTTTGACGTGACCCTCTAGAAACGTCACTCAAGAGGGCCTTGAGATAAGTAATTACAGAATGGGTTTTGCTTTGAGACGGAAAGAACAGCATCATTCTAACAACTCTACAGGTTGGCAGAAACATAATAGGGATAATTTTTTGCCTCCGTATTTTTTGGGGGAGAAAAAGTGCCCAAGTGTCATTTTACATAGTGAATGTTAATGGTAACTTAATTTCATACTGAACAACATCTAATCCCAACATTGTCAGTCAGATTTAGCAAACAAAGAGAAAACTAATGTTTGCAACTGCCAATTATCATATTGGTTGGGAGATGAAGCTGAAACGTTTCTCAGGACATAGCACAGTAATGTACCTTCATAAAACCGCTGTAGTTACTTTGCAGTAGTTTGCAATATAATGATAACAATGACACATCCAGTCAGAGAGACATCTCTCATTTGTCAGCCTCACGCAAAACAGACAGACTAAGTGGATCAGATTGGTATCCATTTAAACTGAAATGTGAAAAGGGTCTGCCAACGGTAAGAATGAAATGTCTCTCAACACTAGTCAGTCAAATGATTACAGTGATTAATCAGAGTGTAATTTGTGCTTTAGATTTTCATACACAAAGCTTAGGGCATACATAATGCAGAAAGTAGAGGAAGAAGCTGGAGTTTCTTTTTCCTGAAATGGCCTCTCTTTTTTTCTATCTGTCTCTCTCTATCTCTCTCTGTCTCTCTCTGTCTCTCTCTGTCTCTCTCTGTCTCTCTCTGTCGCTCTCTGTCTCTCTCTGTCTCTCTCTGTCTCTCTCTGTCGCTCTCTGTCTCTGTCTCTCTCTCTCTCTCTGTCTCTATAATAATGGAACACTGGTCACTATAATAATGGAACACTGGTCACTATAGTAATGGAACACTGGTCACTTTAAAAATGGAACACTGGTCATAATAGTAATGGAACACTGGTCACTATAGTAATGGAACACTGGTCACTATAGTAATGGAACACTGGTCACTATAGTAATGGAACACTGGTCACTATAGTAATGGAACACTGGTCACTATAGTAATGGAACACTGGTCACTAAAGTAATGGAACACTGGTCACTATAGTAATGGAACACTGGTCACTAAAGTAATGGAACACTGGTCACTATAGTAATGGAACACTGGTCACTATAGTAATGGAACACTGATCACTATAGTAATGGAACACTGGTCACTATAGTAATGGAACACTGGTCACTATAGTAATGGAACACTGGTCACTAAAGTAATGGAACACTGGTCACTATAGTAATGGAACACTGGTCACTAAAGTAATGGAACACTGGTCACTAAAGTAATGGAACACTGGTCACTATAGTAATGGAACACTGGTCACTATAGTAATGGAACACTGGTCACTATAATAATGGAACACTGGTCACTATAGTAATGGAACACTGGTCACTATAGTAATGGAACACTGGTCACTATAGTAATGGAACACTGGTCACTAAAGTAATGGAACACTGGTCACTAAAGTAGTGGAACACTGGTCACTATAGTAATGGAACACTGGTCACTATAGTAATGGAACACTGGTCACTATAGTAATGGAACACTGGTCACTAAAGTAGTGGAACACTGGTCACTATAGTAATGGAACACTGGTCACTAAAGTAGTGGAACACTGGTCACTATAATAATGGGACACTGGGCACTATATACTGTGTATACATATAGTTGAAGTCGGAAGTTTACATACAGTGAGGGAAAAAAGTATTTGATCCCCTGCTGATTTTGTACGTTTGCCCACTGACAAAGAAATGATCAGTCTATAATTTTAATGGTAGGTTTATTTGAACAGTGAGAGACAGAATAACAACAAAAATATCCAGAAAAACGCATGTCAAAAATGTTATAAATTGATTTGCATTTTAATGAGGGAAATAAGTATTTGACCCCCTCTCAATCAGAAAGATTTCTGGCTCCCAGGTGTCTTTCATACAGGTAACGAGCTGAGATTAGGAGCACACTCTTAAAGGGAGTGCTCCTAATCTCAGTTTCTTACCTGTATAAAAGACACCTGTCCACAGAAGCAATCAATCAATCAGATTCCAAACTCTCCACCATGGCCAAGACCAAAGAGCTCTCCAAGGATGTCAGGGACAAGATTGTAGATCTACACAAGGCTGGAATGGGCTACAAGACCATTGCCAAGCAGCTTGGTGAGAAGGTGACAACAGTTGGTGCGATTATTCGCAAATGGAAGAAACACAAAACAACTGTCAAACTCCCTTGGCCTAGGGCTCCATGCAAGATCTCACCTCGTGGAGTTGCAATGATCATGAGAATGGTGAGGAATCTGCCCAGAACTAAACAGGAGGATCTTGTCAATGATCTCAAGGCAGCTGGGACCATAGTCACCAAGAAAACAATTGGTAACACACTACGCCGTGAAGGACTGAAATCCTGCAGCGCCCGCAAGGTCCCCCTGCTCAAGAAAGCTCATATACATACCCGTCTGAAGTTTGCCAATGAACATCTGAATGATTCAGAGGACAACTGGGTGAACGTGTTGTGGTCAGACGAGACCAAAGTGGAGTTCTTTGGCATCAACTCAACTTGCCGTGTTTGGAGGAGGAGGAATGCTGCCTATGACCCCAAGAAACCATCCCCACCGTCAAACATGGAGGTGGAAACATTATGCTTTGGGGGTGTTTTTCTGCTAAGGGGACAGGACAACTTCACCGCATCAAAGGGACGATGGACGGGGCCATGTACCGTCAAATCTTGGGTGAAAACCTCCTTCCCTCAGCCAGGGCATTGAAATGGGTCGTGGATGGGTATTCCAGCATGACAATGACCCAAAACACACGGCCAAGGCAACAAAGGAGTGGCTCAAGAAAAAGCACATTAAGGTCCTGGAGTGGCCTAGCCAGTCTCTAGACCTTAATCCTATAGAAAATCTGTGGAGGGAGCTGAAGGTTCGAGTTGCCAAACGTCAGCCTCGAAATCTTAATGACTTGAAGAAGATCTGCAAAGAGGAGTGGGACAAAATCCCTCCTGAGATGTGTGCAAACCTGGTGGCCAACTACAAGAAACATCTGACCTCTGTGATTGCCAACAAGGGTTTTGCTACCAAGTACTAAGTCATGTTTTGAAGAGGGGTCAAATACTTATTTCCCTCATTAAAATGCAAATCAATTTATAACATTTTTGACATGTGTTTTTCTGGATTTTTTTGTTGATATTCTGTCTCTCACTGTTCAAATAAACATACCATTAAAATTACAGACTGATCATTTCATTGTCAGTGGGCAAACGAACAAAATCAGCAGGGGATCAAATACTTTTTTCCCTCACTGTACACCTTAGCCAAATACATTTAAACTCCGTTTTTAATGATTCCTGATATTTAATCCTAGTAAAAATGTCCTGTCATAGGTCAGTTAGGATCCCCACTTTATTTTAATAATGTGAAATGTCAGAATAATAGTAGAGAGAATGATTTATTTCAGCTTTTATTTCTTTCATCACATTCCCAGTGGGTCAGAAGTTTACATACACTCAATTTGTATTTGGTAGCATTGCCTTACAATTGTTTAACTTGGGTCAAATGTTCCGGGTAGTCTTCCAAAAGCTTCCCACAATACAATTCCTCCTGACAGAGCTGGTGAAACTGAGTCAGGTTTGTAGGCCTCCTTGCTCGCACACACTTTTTCAGTTCTTGCCACACATTTTCTATGGGATTGAGGTCAGGGCTTTGTGATGGCCACTCCAATACCTTGACTTTGTTATCCTTAAGCCATTTTGCCACAACTTTGGAAGTATGCTTGGGGTCATTGTCCATTTGGAAGACCCATTTGTGACCAAGCTTTAACTTCCTGACTGATGTCTTGAGATGTTGCTTCATTATATCCACATAATTTTCCATCCTCATGATGCAATCTATTTTGTGAAGTGCACCAGACCCTCCTGCAGCAAAGCACCCCCACCCCCATGCTGCCAAGCCCGTTCTTCACGGTTGGGATGGTGTTCTTTAGCTTGCAAGCCTCCTCCTTTTTCCTCCTAATGTAATGATGGTCATTATGGCCAAACAGTTCTATTTTTGTTTCATCAGACCAGAGGACAGTTCTCCAAAAGTACGATCTTTGTCCCCATGTGCAGTTGCAAACCGTAGTCTGGCTTTTTTTATGGCGGGTACGGAGCAGTGGCTTCTTCCTTGCTGAGCGGCCTTTCAGTTTATGTCGATATAGGACTTGGACTGTGGATATAGATACTTTTGTACCTGTTTCCTTCAGCATCTTCACAAGGTCCTTTGCTGTTGTTCTGGGATTGATTTGCACTTTTTGCAACAAAGTACGTTCTTCTCTAGGAGACAGAACACGTCTCCTTCCTGTGCGGTATGACGGCTGCGTGGTCCCATGGTGTTTATACTTGTGTACTATTGTTTGTACAGATGAACGTGGTACCTTCAGGCGTTTGGAAATTGCTCCCAAGGATGAACCAGACTTGTGTACGTCTAAAAAAACATTTCTGAGGATTTGGCTGATTTATTTTCATTTTCCCATAATGTCAAGCAAAGAGGTACTGAGTTTGAAGGTAGGCCTTGAAATACATCCACTCAAATGATGTCATTTAGCCTATCAGAAGCTTCTAAAGCCATGACATCGTTTTCTGGAATTTTCAAAGCTGTTTAAAGGCACAGTAAACTTAGTGTATGTAATCCTCTGACCCACTGGAATTGTGATACAGTGAATTATAAGTGAAAAAATCTGTCTGTAAACAATTGTTGGAAAAATGACTTGTGTCATGTCCTAAACCGACTTGCCAAAACTATAGTTTGTTAACAAGAAATTTGTAGTGGTTGAAAAACGAGTTTTAATGACTCCAACCTAAGTTTATGTAAACTTCCGATATCATCTGTATATTTTTTTATAGCTAAACAGGTGGGGCTCAAAACTGGTGGGCCTCTGCCCCACCTTCCCTGAATGATGTGTCTCTGCAGTCTGAAATAGAAAAATAACAAACTATCATTTGAAAAGATGCCAACATTTGTTCTCTGTTCCTGGAAGTTGTCATGTGGGACTCAGGAAGGAGATGTCTACTGAAATACTCATCAGCTTGAATTACTAACACTTACAATGTTAGTCTCTAGGCAATGGAATATGTCCTAAAATAGTCGTTTCACAATATTGGTCTATTTCAGCAGGGGAAACAGGAGCAATAGGAACTGGACAAATATATAGCTTGAAGGTAAAGTGTCCTACATATTTCATTCAAACAGCGTGTCTAAATAAATACAAAATGTGATACAGGACTTTTTCTACACAAGCAGTGGATTTTTTACCTTTATTTAACTAGGCAAGTCAGTTAAGAACAAATTCTTATTTTCAGTGACAGCCTAGGAAGAGTGGGTTAACTGCCTTTTTTCAGGGGCAGAGTAACAGATTTGTATCTTGTCAGCTCGGTGGATTCGATCTTGCAACCTTTCGGTTAATAGTGCAACAGCTCTAACCACTAGGCTACGCTGCCGATGGTTAGATATTGAAGATGCTCTTGAGGCCTAAGACTTCTTTAAAGACTTGATTATCTGTATTTTTTTCCCTCCAGGGTTTGATGCCTACTTCACATCGCGGACGCTAGAGAACAACAGGAGAAACGTCTGGTTCGCAGAATACTGGGAGGAGAATTTCAACTGTAAACTGATGAGCTCTTCCAAGAAGGAAGACACCAGCAGGAAATGCACAGGTAGCCATTTGGTAATGCACTCAACAAGGCTGTACTTTAAACCCCATAAATATTGGCACATGATAGATTTTTGAGCCCATATTAGCAAGGGCATACTTTATTATAATAAACATTTGAACTATTTATGAGGCATGGTAGTAGGCCAATGATAGGATCCATATCATACTGCAGTGGTGTTTGCCCTATACTCAGAAAACCCTTGGAATAATTTTATTCTGCACTCTGCAAGGATGTGCAGTAACCCCCCCTAGGGCTGTTGGGGTAACCCTATTACCGCCACATCGGCAGTCACGAGTCATGATGGCAGTCAAATTCCAGTGAACATTTAGTCACAGTAATTAGCCTTCTCCAAGCTCTGAGGATGCTGATGGTCATTAGTAGCTGGTACTCAGCACTCTATTGTCCCTCTAATCACTCTGACATCAATGCAAATGTAATCGGAAATCTAATCAAACACTTCATGAGAGCCCATGAGCTCATGTTGCTCAACATTTCTATAGGCTATGCAATTTCTATAAGCTATGCAATTGCGTGAGAAAACAGAGTGATGGCCTCTGTTAAAAAGAGGAGGATCCAATCCGCTTGCTAGGCATACTGTTTATGGCCTATTGTTTATTTGTCAACGTTCCTAATATTAAATCAATCAATCAAATGTATTTATGAAGAAACCCAGCGTTAAACTCCAAACAGCAAGCAATGCAGGTTTAGAGGCATGGTGGCTAGGAAAAACTCCCTAGATAGGCATGGACCTATAAAGAAACCTAGAGAGGAACCAGGCTCTGAGGGGTGGCCAGTCCTTTTCTGGCTGTGCCAGGTGGGGATTATAAGAGTACATGATTTTTAAGGCCAGATTGTTCTTCAAGGTCTTCAAACGTTCATAGCTGACCAGCAGGGTCAAATAATAATCACAGTGGTTGTCGAGGGTACAACAGGTCAGTACATCAGGAGTAAATGTCAGTTGGCTTTTCATAGCTGAGCATTCCGAGATGTCGAGACAGCAGGTGCGGTAGAGAAAGAATAGAATAGAATAACACTTTATTGTCCATCCAGGATGGACATTTTTCTTTGGCAGGGACGAAAATGGAAGGTCAGCCAGGAGTCATCAGGTCAGGTAGTCCTGAGGCTTGTCGTAGGGCTCAGGTCCTCCGGGAGGGGAGGGGGCGAGAAAGAATTAGATTCATACTTAGAACATACTTAAATTCACTCACCAGATAAGACAAGGGAATTACACCAGACATAACAGACTGATCCTATCCCCCCGGTGCATAGACTATTGCAGCATAGGAACTGGAGGCTGAGGCTGGAATGGTCGGGGGACACTGTGGCCCATTCTGACGATACCCCAGACAGGGCCATCCAGGCAGGGTATAACTCTACCCACTTTGCCTAAGCACAGCCCCTACACCACTAGAGGGATATCAACAGACCACCAACTTACCATCCTGAGACAAGGCTGAGTATAGCCCACGAAGACTCCGCACGAGACTGAGGGTGGTCAAAACCGGACACATTGCTTCTCTTTCCAACAGGTGTATAACCTACTTGTTTGGCATGAAAAAATGAACCATGGGAAAGCATCCTCAATTCTCTATTTGACCTCTACAGGATCGGGGGTTCCATTATGGGACGGTTGAGCTAACGTAGGCTAATGTGATTAGCAGGTTGTAATAACAAGTACATTTCCCAGGACATAGACATATCTGATATTGGCAGCATGCTTAAATTCTTGTTAATCTAACTGCGCTGTCCGATTTACAGTAGCTATGACAGTGAAAGAATACCATGCTATTGTTTGAGGAGAGTGCACAGTTTTGAACTTGACAAGTTATTAATAAACCATTTAGGCACATTTGGGCAGTCTTGATACAACATTTTGAACAGATATGCAATGATTCATTGGATCAGTCTAAAACATTTCACATACACTGCTGTCATCTAGTGGCTAAAATCTAAATTGCGCCTGGGCTGAAATAATACGTTATTGCCTTTCTCTTGCATTATCTATTACCAGATCTACTGTGTTATATTCTCCTACAGCCATTTCACATATCCACAAAATTCAAAGTGTTTCCTTTCAAATGGTTTCAAGAATATGGATATCCTTGCTTCAGGTCCTGAGCTACAGGCAGTTAGATTTGGGTAGGTCATTTTAGGCGTAAATTGAAAAAAAGGGGCGGATCTTTAAAGCTGGGCATCATTAACAAGTGATACGTTTTATTCACAAGTGATAGGCTAATATTGTCACCTATCAGACTATTCTTGATTTAATCTTGTCTTCACATATTCTAAATAATATGTCTGAAATTTGTTTTGATGTAGAATTGAACATTATCATGAACCGAAACAGGAAAAAATTCAGTCACTGGCTTTGTCAATAAGTACATCGAGGACGTCGTCCCCACAGTGACTGTACGTACATACCCCAACCAGAAGCCATGGATTACAGGCAACATTCGCACTGAGCTAAAGGGCAGAGCTGCCGCTTTCAAGGTGCGGGACTCTAACCCGGAAGCTTATAAAAAATCCTGCTAGGTCCTCCGATGAACCATCAAACAGGCAAAGTGTCAATACAAAGCTAAGATTGAATCGTACTACACCGGTTCCGACGCTCGTCTTATGGGGCAGGGCTTGCAAACTATTTACAGACTACAAGGGAAGCACAGCCGCTAGCTGCCCAGTGACATGAGCATACAAGACAAGCTAAATCACTTCTATGCTCGCTTCGAGGTAAGCAACACTGAGGCATGCATGAGAGCATCAGCTGTTCCGGAAGACTGTGTGATCATGCTCTCCGTAGCCGATGTGAGTAAGACCTTCATACAGGTCAACATTCACAAGGCCGCTGGGCCAGATGGATTACCAGGACGTGTGCTACGGGCATGTGCTGACCAACTGGCAGGTGTCTTCACTCACATTTTCAACATGTCCCTGATTGAGTCTGTAATACCAACATGTTTCAAGCAGACCACCATAGTCCCTGTGCCAAAGAATGCGAAGGCAACCTGCCTAAATGACTACAGAACCGTAGCACTCACGTCCGTAGCCATGAAGTGCTTTGAAAGGCTGGTAATGGCAGGCTAAGCTGCCTGCCATCCAGGACCTCTACACCAGGCAGTGTCAGAGGAAGGCCCTAAATATTGTCAAAGACCCCAGCCACCCCAGTCATAGACTGTTCTCTCAACTACCGCATGGCAAGTGGTACCGGAGTGCCAAGTGTAGGACAAAAAGGCTTCTCAACAGTTTTTACCCCCAAGCCAATAGACTCCCGAACAGGTAACCAAATGGCTTCCCGATTTGCATTGTGTGCCCCTCCCCAAACCCTCTTTTACGTGACTGCTACTCTCTGTTTATCATATATGCATTGTCACTTCAACTATACATTCATGTACATACTACCTCAATTGGCCCGACCAACCAGTGCCCCCGTACATTGGCTAACCGGGCTAACTGCATTGTGTCCCGCCACCCACCACCCGCCAACCCCCTATTTTACACTACTGCTACTCTATGTTTATCATATATGCATAGTCACTTTAACCATATCTACATGTACATACTACCTCAATCAGCCCAAATAACCGGTGCCTGTATATAGCCTCGCTACTGTTATAGCCTCGCTACTGTTATAGCCTCTCTACTGTATATGGCCTCTCTACTGTATAAAGCCTCTACTGTATATAGCCTCTCTACTGCATATAGCCTCTCTACTGTATATAGCCTCGCTACTGTTTTAGCCTCGCTACTGTATATAGCCTCGCTACTGTATATAGCCTCGCTACTGTTATAGCCTCGCTACTGTATATAGCCTCGCTACTCTATATAGCCTCGCTACTGTATATAGCCTCGCTACTGTTATAGCCTCGCTACTGTATATAGCCTCGCTACTGTATATAGCCTCGCTACTGTATATAGCCTCTCTACTGTATATAGCCTCTCTACTGTATATAGCCTCTCTATTGTTATAGCCTCGCTACTGTTACCTACCTATTGTTCACCTATTACCTTTTTTGCACTGTGGGTTAGAGCCTGTGAGTAAGCATTTCACTGTAAGGTCTCCACCTGTTGTATTCGGCGCAGCTGACACATGAACTTTGATTTGATTCTCACAACCAGCTTCATTAGGTAGTCACCTGGAATGCATTTCAATTAACAGGTCTGCCTTGTTAAAAGTTAATTTGTTGAATTTCTTTCCTTATTAATGCTTTTGAGCCAATCATTTGTGTTGTGATAAAATAGCGTTTGTATACAGAAGATATCCCTATTTAGTAAAAGACCAAGTCCATATTATGTCAAGAACAGCTCAAATAAGCAAAGAGGGGAAGCATATGCTGCTGTTAAGGATAACATTATAATGCATTGCAGTAGAGAGCCAGGGTTCCTAATAGGGTAGGATGGCAGAGGGAGGTGTATTATTGGGAGGGAGGGAGTGATGGAGGGGAGATAGGGGTAGGATGGCAGGGAGGAGGTGTATTATTGGGAGGGAGGGAGTGATGGAGGGGAGATAGAGGTAGGATGGCAGGGAGGAGGTGTATTATTGGGAGGGAGGGAGTGATGGATGGGAGATAGGGGTAGGATGGCAGGGAGGAGGTGTATTATTGGGAGGGAGGGAGTGATGGAGGGGAGATAGGGGTAGGATGGCAGGGAGGAGGTGTATTATTGGGAGGGAGGGAGTGATGGAGGGGAGATATGGGTAGGATGGCAGGGAGGAGGTGTATTATTGGGAGGGAGGGAGTGATGGAGGGGAGATAGGGGTAGGATGGCAGGGGGGGAGAGGTGTATTATTGGGAGGGAGTGATGGAGGGGAGATAGGGGTAGGATGGCAGGGGGGGTGTGTTACCCCCCCAGGAGGTGAGTGTTACCGGTGAGGGAGGGGAGATTGGGGTCATCCATTTGATTTGAAAGGAAACTATACAGTCAGTCAGTGGACCACCAGGTGGGAAAGGCCCCTTATATTACTAATACACCTGAGCTGTTATTTTCATGTCCTGTCCTACATTAAGTACCAACCCTCCTCCTCTCTGTTGGGTTATTACACGCTTGGTTCGTTAGCTGCTAGCGCCGTGTCTCTCTTTAACGAGACATAATGAGATGATTAGGATGGGATTTATAGGACGATGCCATCCTCTCCTTGTGCCTCCTCCCTCCCCAAGGTTCACTCAACCTCGACCTAAACTTTTACTGGCTGAGTCTGAAATGGCGGCCTTTTCCCTATAGGGCTCTGGTCAAAAGTAGTCTGCTCTATAGGGAATAGATTTCCATTTGGGATGCACCCATGGTTTTGTCTTCTGTACTGTTTTTTCTCTCTTCACATTTCCCGCCTGGAAGATTATTGCTGCCATGGGAAGAAAAAAAAAAGAAAAGAGGCCATCAATAAGCTTTTGTACCTAGCTGCTAACAGTGGTAATAGATCTATTACGGCTAACCCAAACCCTCTGTTTGGTGGTTTTACGAGCAGCACTGAAACAATGGGTACCGCATTCCCAACGCAACCTCTACAATGACCAATTACACAGCTGTATTTCTAAACTGTCACCGCGTATATGAAAAAATGGTCCTCTCACCACGTTCTAAGCAAAGTCTTCCAATGTATTGTTTCAGGGAAGCTGCCGCGAATGTCTTTTACTTGTTGTTGTTCTGTGCATTTTTCTATGATAAAATAACTCATCTGGTAGCATTGGAATTTCTAGCTGTACTTTTCAGGAATGACACTCAACACAATGACACTCAACACGGTATTAACATCAGGTTTAAATACCGTGTTTTAGAGGCTATACAGCCTCACATATTAACATCATGTTTAATACCGTGTTTTAGAGGCTAAACAGCCGACATATTAACATCGACTCCACTATACAGAGTAGCTTCAGAAAATAATATTGTTTACATATAGTGATACAGTGAACAAGTTTATTAGGAAGTGCAAAGGAGATGTTGTACCCACTGTGTTGATTAAAACCCACCCCAACCAGAAACCGTGGATAGATGGGAGCATTCGCGCAAACCACCTCATTTAACCAGGACAGGAAGACTGGGAATATGGAAGAACACAAACAGTGGAGTTATTCCTTCCGCAATGCAACCAAGCAGGCTAAATGTCAGTATAGGGACAAAGTTGAGTCCCAGTTCAACGGCTCAGACACGAGACGTATGTGGCAGGGTCTACAGACAATCACGGATTATAAAAGGAAAACCAGCCATGTCGTGGACACCAACGTCTTGCTTCCGGACAGGCTGAACACCTTCTTCGCTCGCTTTGAGGATAATGCAGTGCCACTGACGTTGCCCACTGTCTGGGACTGTGGGCTCTCCTTCTCCGTGGCCGACGTGAGTAAGACATTTAAGCGTGTTAACCCTCGCAAGGCTGCCAGCCCAGATGGTATCCCTAGCCGCGTCCTCAGAGCATGTGCAGACCAGCTGGCTGGTGTGTTTACAGATATATTCGGGTTTCTCGGGTTTCCCTTTCCCAGTCTGCTGTCCGCACATGCTTCAAAATGGCCAGCATTGTCCCTGTACCTAAGAAAGCAAAGGCAATTGAAATAATTGTCTACAGCCCCCTCTTGTACTCCCTGTTCACCCATGACTTCGTGGCCACGCACACCTCCAACTCAGTCATGAAGTTTGCAGATGACAAAACAGTAGTAGGCCTGATTACCAACAACGACGAGACGGCCTACAGGGAGGAGCTGAGGGCTCTGGGAGTGTGGTAGCAGAAAAATAACCTCTCACTCAACGTCAACAAAACTAAGGAGATGATTGTGGACTTCAGGAAACAGCAGAGGGAGCAGCCCCCCTATCCACATCGACGGGACCGCAGTGGAGAAGGTGGGAAGTTCCTCGGCGTACACATCACTGACAAACTGAAATGTTCCACCCACACAGACAGTGTGGTGAAGTAGGTGCAACAGCTCCTCTTCAACCTCAGGAGGCTAAATAAATTTGGCTTAACACCTAAAACCCTCAAAATCCCTTCAGATGCACAATCGAGAGCATCCTGTCGGGCTGTATCACCGCCTGGTACGGCAACTGCTCCGCCCACAACCGCAAAGCTCTCCAGAGGGTAGTGAGGTCTGCACAACGCATCACTGGGGTCAAACTACCTGCCCTCCAGGACACCTACACCACCCGATGTCACAGGAAGGCCATAAAGATCATCAAGGACCACAACCACCAGAGCCACTGCCTGTTCACCCCGCTATCATCCAGAAGGCGAGGTCAGTACATGTGCATCAAAGCTGGGGCCGAGAGACTTAAAAACAGCTTCTATCTCAAGGCCATCAAACTGCTAAACAGCCATCTCCAGCACATCAGAGGCGGCTGCCTATAGACATAGATTAGGAATCACTAGCCACTTTTAGATATGGATAACTAGCCACTTTAATAATGTCTCCGTATCTTGCATTTCTCATATGTATAAACTGTACTCTATACTATTCTACGGTGTCTTAGTCACTTTAAATGATTGTAAATATTGCCTCACCTATCTCACATGTACATAGAAGCACAAGCATTTCGCTACACCCGCAATAACATATGCCGATCACATGTATGTGGACCAACACATTTGATTTATTACCATGTTTGAGAGGCTAAACAGCTGGCATTTTAACATCAATTCCACATTACCATGTTTGAGAGGCTATATAGCTGTTTCAATCGTAGCACCTCCCCCACAATGTATGATCTGAGAATGAGAGGCAGTCGGTTACCATATTGCATGGGGATTGGGTTCCAGGAGAATAAGGAGAGGTGGAGAACTGTTGCTTTTGACCTCATTTAACCTCATCCAAGTCTCCCACATTCTTCTATACATCCCCATCATATACACTGTTGATGTGGACATTGTGTGTTTATCTTTGCCTCACAGGATCTATGTGAACATTCAGCAGCACCGGATATATTCTACTCTGATATAGACTACGCTACCATGATGCAGAGAGAGAGAGAGAGAGAGAGAGAGAGAGAGAGAGAGAGAGAGAGAGAGAGAGAGAGAGAGAGAGAGAGAGAGAGAGAGAGAGAGAGAGAGAGAGAGAGAGAGAGAGAGAGAGAGAGAGAGAGAGAGATGAGAGAGAGAGAGAGAGAGAGAGAGAGAGAGAGAGAGAGAGAGAGAGAGAGAGAGAGAGAGAGAGAGAGAGAGAGAGAGAGAGAGAGAGAGAGAGAGAGAGAGAGAGAGAGAGAGAGAGGGGGCGGGCTGCAGGCACAGAGAGAAGAGAGAGAAAAGAGAGAGAGAGAGATGAGAGAGGCACAATAATAAAACAAGGGAGAGAGGGGACGGAGAAAGAGAGCGAGAGAGAGAGAGAGCGAGAGAGAGGGAGAGAGAGATGATGGAGAGAGAGAGGAGGGAGATAGAGATGTGAGGGAGTGAGAGGGGAGGGAGAGAGAAAGGGGAGGAAGAGAGAGAAAGAGGGAGGGAGAGAGGGAGAAACGGAGACACAGAAAGCGATAAATACAGTCCTGAGAGAGCAGAGGAAGCGTGACAGAGATTTCAATGCCCCTTGTCTAATGTGAAATTAGTTTGTTTGATAGGTTATATAATGATCATGTATCTATGTGTTTGGTATAACAAGATGCTCTGGTCTGATGATACACACCAGAAAAAGGTTATAAACAGTTATTTGACTTATAACCGTAGCGGAACCCGTATATAGAGAACAAAAATATAAATGCAACATGCAACAATTTCTAAAAATGTTACTGATTTTACAGTTCATTTAACAACATCAGTCAATTGAAATGAATTCATTAGGCCCTAATCTATGGATTTCATATGACTGGGAATACAGATATGCTTATCTTAAAAAAATAAAAATGTAGTGGTGTGGATCAGGAAACCAGTCAGTATCTGGTGTGACCATGCCTCATGCAGAGCGACACATCTCCTTTGCATAATGTTGATTGTGGCCTGTGGAATGTTGTGCTACTGTTGTCGTCACAGTATCTTTGTACATTCCAATTGCCCTTTGATAAAATGCAATTGTGTTCAGGGTCCGTAGCTTATGCCTGCCCCATACCATAACCCCACCACCACTATGGGGCACTCTGTTCACAACATTGAAATCAGCAAATCTCTCGCCCACACGATGCCATACACATGATATGCAGTTGTGAGGCCGATTGGAGGCGGCTTATGGTAGAAAATTGGACAGCAACATTTTCTGGCAATAGCTCTGGTGGACATTTCTGCAGTCAGCATGCCAATTGCACGCTCCTTCAAAACTTGAGACATCTGTGACATTGTGTTGTGTGACAAAACTGCACATTTTAGAGTGGCCTTTTATTGACCACCAGCACAAGGTGCACATGTGTAATGATCATGCTGTTTAATCAGCTTCCTGATCTGCCACACATGTCAGGTGGATGGATTATCTTGGCAAATGTGAAATGCTCACGAACAGGGATGTAAACAAATGTGTGAACAACATTATAGACAAACAAGATTTTTGTACGTATGGAACATATCTGGGATCTTGTATTTCAACTCATGAAACATGAGACCAACACTTTACATGTTGTGTTTATGTTTTTGTTCAGTGTAGATCTCTTTTTTGGAAGGTTCTGTACAGAACCATGCTCGTAAGGTTCTAAATGGAACCTGTATGGTTCTATAAAGAATACTTTTTTAAGGTTTTATAAAGAATCATTAAAAAAGGTTCTATATAGCCCCAAAAAGGGTTCCAATATGGTTACAACCCTTTATAGGGCTAAACTGAACCCGTTCTATGGTTCTTTACCGAACTTTCAGGGAGAATGGTTCTTTACAGAACCTTCAGGGAGTATGGTTCTTTACAGAACCTTCAGGGAGAATGGTTCTTTACAGAACTTTCAGGGAGAATGGTTCTTTACAGAACCTTCAGGGAGAATGGTTCTTTACAGAACCTTCAGGGAGAATGGTTCTTTACAGAACCTTCAGGGAGAATGGTTCTTTAAAGAACCTTCAGGGAGAATGGTTCTTTACAGAACCTTCAGGGAGAATGGTTCTTTACAGAACTTTCAGGGAGAATGGTTCTTTACAGAACCTTCAGGGAGAATGGTTCTTTACAGAACCTTCAGGGAGAATGGTTCTTTACAGAACCTTCAGGGAGAATGGTTCTTTACAGAACCTTCAGGGAGAATGGTTCTTTACAGAACCTTCAGGGAGAATGGTTCTTTACAGAACCTTCAGGGAGAATGGTTCTTTACAGAACTTTCAGGGAGAATGGTTCTTTACAGAACCTTCAGGGAGAATGGTTCTTTACAGAACCTTCAGGGAGAATGGTTCTTTACAGAACCTTCAGGGAGAATGGTTCTTTACAGAACTTTCAGGGAGAATGGTTCTTTACAGAACCTTCAGGGAGAATGGTTCTTTACAGAACCTTCAGGGAGAATGGTTCTTTACAGAACCTTCAGGGAGAATGGTTCTTTGTCGATCCTTCTGAATAACCATATATATTTTTTCTTCTTCTGGTCAACCATATTATAGTTTAGATATATGTAGATACTCCATAAAAATCTACCGTTTCCAGCTACAATAGTCATTTACTACATTAACAATGTCTACACTGTATTTCTGATCAATTTGATGTTATTTTAATGGACCAAAAATGGGGTTTTCTTTAAAAAACAAGGACATTTCTAAGTGACCCCAATCTTTTGAATGATAATGTCCATGTGTTTGATAGGGTATACAATGATAATGTCTATGTGTTTGATAGGGTATACAATGATAATGTATATGTGTTTGATATGGTATATATTGATAATGTCAATGTGTTTGATAAGGTATATAATTATAATATCTATGTGTTTGATGGGGTATATAAAATAATGCTTCTATGTGGCTGTAATTGTAAATACTATTTGTTCTTAACTGCCTTGCCTAGTTAAATAAAGGTTAAATACAAAATAATGTGTTTGATAGGGTATATCATGATAATGTATATGTGTTTGATAGGGTATATAATGATAATGTCTATGTGTTTGATAGGGTATATAATGATAATGTATATGTGTTTGATAGGGTATATAATGATAATGTATATGTGTTTGATAGGGTATATAATGATAATGTATATGTGTTTGATAGGGTATATAATGATAATGTATATGTGTTTGATAGGGTATATAATGATAATGTATATGTGTTTGATAGGGTATATAATGATAATGTATATGTGTTTGATAGGGTATATCATGATAATGTCTCTGCATTCGGAAAGTATTCAAACCCCTTGACTTTTTTTTCAACATTTTGTTAAGTTACATGTTTATTTTTTAAATGGATTAAATAAAACATTTTCCTAATCAATCTACACACAATACCCCATAATGACGAAGTAAAAACAGGTTTTAGACATTTTTGCAGATGTGTATATATATAATAAATATATATATAAAACTGTATATATATATACTTTATTTACATAAGTATCCAGACCCTTTGCTATGAGACTCTACATTGAGCTCAGGTACATCCTGTTTCCATTGATCATCCTTGAGACGTTTCTACAACTTCATTGGAGTCCACCTGTAGTAAATTAAATTGATTTGACATGATCTGAAAAGGTACACACCTGTCTTTTTAAGGTCCCACCGTTGACAGTGCATGCCTGAGCAAAAATTAAACCATGAGGTGGAACAAATTGTCCGTAGAGCTCCGAGACAGGATTGTGCCGAGGCACATATCTGGGGAAGGGTACCAAACATTGTCTGCATCATTGAAGTTCCCCAAGAACACAGTGGCCTCCATATTTTTTAAATGGAAGAAGTTTGGCACCACTAAAGACTCTTCGTAGAGCTGGCCGCCCGGCCAAACTGAGCAATCAGGTGAGAAGGGCCTTGGTCAGGGAGGTGACCAAAAACCTGATGGTCACTCTGACAGAGCTCCAGAGTTCCTCTGTGTAGATGGGAGAACCTTCCAGAAGTACAACCATCTCTGCAGCACTCAACCAATCAGGCCTTTATGGCAGAGTGGCCAGATGGAAGGCACATGACAGCTCACTTCGAGTTTGCCAAAAGGCCCCTAATGGACTCTCAAACCATGAGCAACAAGATTCTCTGGTCTGATGAAACCAAGATCGAACTCTTTGGCCGTGAATGCCAAGCGTCAAGTCTGGAGGAAACCTGGCACCATCCCTATTGTGAAGCATAATGGTGGCATTATCACTCTGTGGGGATGTTTTTCAGCGGCAGGGACTGGGAGACTAGTCAGGATTGAGGGAAAGATGAACGAAGCAAAGTACAGAGAGATCCTTAATGAAATCCTGCTCCAGAGCGCTCAGGACCTCAGACTGGGGCAAACGTTTGCCTTCCAACAGGACAACGAACCTAAGATACACAGCCAAGACAACGCAGGAGTGGCTTCAGGACAAGGCTCTGAATGTCCTTGACTGGGCCAGCCACAGCCCGGACTTGGATATCTCTGGAAATAGCTGTGCAACGACATTTCTCATATTATATTCCTCGTATATAATGATAATGTATACATGTTTTATAGGGTATATATTGATAACGTATATGTGTTTGATGGGGTATATAATGATAATGTACATATGTTTTATAGGGTATATATTGAAAATGTATATGTGTTTGATGGGGTATATAATGATAATGTGTCTATATGTTTGATAGGGTATATAATAATAATGTGTCTATGTACTGTGTACCAATGAATTTTTTAGCAGCGTGAGATTGTGTTTTCTCAGCGTTCATTTTGTTTTATTGTATTGTTATTTTCTCGTCTGAGAAACAAGGTGGGTAATTAACGTGGAAAGCCCTGTTGGGTATTTGCAAGAAATCTGGAGTTGTAAGATATTGGCATAGAGACATTTGGGTTGTTGTCCCTCAACACTCCCGTCTTACAGTTTTCTCCAGCAGAAATATAATCCTGCAACAACAGGACATGTGACTTATTATGTGGCTTATAATTAATGTGCATTTTCCATAAGTGAAAATTTAAGTCTGAATTTTCAATCAGTGGAAGCTGCTGAGGGGAGGACGGCTTTTAAAAATGGCTGGAAAGGATTAAATGGAATGGCCTCAAACGCATTGAAACCATGTGTTTGAGGTATTTGATACCATTCCACTAATTCCGCTCCAGCCGTTACCACGAGGCAGTCCTCTCTAATTAAGGTGCCATCAACCTGGGATTTCAAAGTGGAAATTACAAAACTTTAGAAGCCCTTTTAAACGTATGTAATTTTTGTAATTTTTTGGGGGGTGCAGGAAAGTTCTCTTGCAACAGCGTGATCAAATTAATGTCCTACATCTGTAGCTGTGTGCATGGCCACAAAGGTGTTTGAGTGTGCATGTGTGTGTATGCCAAAACAAAGCTAATGCTGAATACAGATCCAGCCATTTCAGCTTCTTTCCTGACTCTGTTGTTGGTATTCTACATTTTTCTCTGGAATTGTCCATTTCGGCAATGACAGATTTTAGAGCAAGCTCGTGAACGTTCACCCTTCTCCAAAAGCTAGGTTTCCATCCAATTGGCGACAGATTTTCATGTGAATATTTTAAAATCTGCATAAAACCAACATGAACATTTTCCCACCAGAAATGTGTTTCCATCAAATATAACCAGTTGTGGATAAAAGGCAGTTCGTGATGAAGTAGCGCACGTAAAAATAAAAATAAATGTGCAGTTCAATTCCCATGTGCCAAAGTAAATGTGTTTCCTTTGCGTATTCAGCTCTATTGATGGTTTTTCTCACAACAACAAAAATGGCGTTATATAGTGAGTGTGTTCACTCTGTTATTGGCAGGTGCACTCTGGCTAACAGCTTGCAGATACTGTGCGGGTATAGCCTACAGTTGAAATTATTACGGACAATTATTTTTATTTGTCGATGATCATATCACCAGAATAAAGGCCATGGATATTTATTGAAAGGAGCGTCAGGCTCATGACCTTTCACCCTGTGAAGTTCATCATCATTTATTCCACTCTGGCTCCCGAGTGGCGCAGCGGTCTTAGGCAATGCATCTCAGTGCTTTTGAGGCTTCACTACAGACACCCTGGTTCGAAAACCTGGTTACAGTGGCTTCCTCGTTTTCATTTTCTAAGTGATTACTTAATTAAAGTTCAAGTGATAATTTTGGGTTATGCAGATGAATGTGTAAAAGTAAAAATGTATCATAATAAACCAGAGAATAAATCAGAAAAGTTGTATAAATTTAAACTGACAACGAAATTATACTTTGCTTCAGTCAAAATTAGATATCTATATAATGTTCATCATAAATTAAATGACCCTTCCTCCCGGGTGGCGCAGTGGTCTAAGGCACTGCGTCACAGTGCTAGCTGTGCCACCAGAGACTCTGGGTTCGAGCCCAGGCTCTGTCGCAGCCGGCCGCGACCGGGAGGCCCATGGGGCGGCGCACAATTGGCCCAGCGTCATCCGGGTTAGGGAGGGTTTGGCCGTCAGGGATATCCTTGTCTCATCGCGCACTAGCGACTCCTGTGGCAGGCCAGGCGCAGTGCACACTGACCAGGTCGCCAGGTGTACGTTGTTTTCCTCCGACACATTGGTGCTGCTGGCTTCTGGGTTGGATGTGCATTGTGTTAAGAAGCAGTACGGCTGGGTTGGGTCGTGTTTCGGAGGATGCACGGCTCTCGACCTTCGCCTCTCCAGAGTCCGTACGGGAGTTGCAGCGATGAGACAAGACTGTAACTACTACCAATTGGATACCATGGAATTGGGGAGAAATAAAATAAAAAATCCTGTAAACATGTGACGTGATCGACATGACGCAGGATAAATTAGCATATACACTCGGAATAGAATGTCAGTCATTTGAAAGAAGGAAAAGAACACTCGTAATGATAATAAAATACTCATCCAATTGTTCTTTTGATTATTATTATTATAATTATCATCAGATTATCATAGTCGCGGTAAAAAAATAAGTCTGCTTGTGACATTATTCAATGTAAATGCCTTGTCATGTACTATTTCTCAAAAATATGTCCATGGAAAACCAGCAAAAAGTCTTATTGATCAATTGTACAAATCCCTGACAGACAATGCAATACGAGATGTTGATTTCAGCATAATGTGTCTACCATTGAAGGTAAAAAACACAATGGCTTGGGATTTTGCCCTTTCATGTAGTTCTCCCACATTAAAACCAAGGTGATTGAAAAGTAACTGTGGGAAATAAAGTGGCTATTAAACTGTGTCTAATTCAATGGGTCCACTCCTTCATCTTTGATGGAAACAGCATGAATATAATGTGAAGCCTCTCCATATAGACAGCTGATTTAAAGATGAGGTGTAACCCATGAAAGCATTATAATAACCTGTAAGAATGTATTAGTACCTTTTTCTTGTTAACAGACTCTCTTTTGAAGTTATTAAAAACCAACACATTGTGAATACAGTGAATACAGGAGTCTTTTAATTTAAATAAGGTTTGCATAGTTGCAAGGCAACCCATGTCTGTGGAATGTAATGTTAATGTGTTATTTTCCTAAATGTAAAAAGATAAGTAATTATTTTTTTAAGGTCACCTCATTAATGCAAATGCATAGAAATGTCTTTACCCAAGTGATTACCATTAAGAGCCATATCTCTTTCCCAAAACGTGTCCTGAATATTCTCCTCTTTTCATCCCGCAGGCCAGGAGCGGATCGGGACGGACTCTAAGTACGAACAAGAGGGGAAGGTTCAGTTTGTGATCGATGCGGTGTACGCCATGGCCCACGCCCTTCACAACATGCAGAGAGAACTGTGTCCCGACGTCTCTGGGATCTGTCCCGATATGGACTTGGCCGGGGGCAAGAAACTGCTCAAGTATATCCGCAGTGTCACCTTCAATGGTAAGTTCAGTAACAATGTGAAGAACACCTGTTTTTCACAGCGTGATCAGGTCTCTTTTGCAAAAATGTTGGTGAAATATTTAGGCGAAGTGTTGGTAAGCTTTTTAGCCGAACTGTTTGTCCAATATTTAGCAGAACTGTTGGTTAAATATTTAGCATCGATATTGGTTAAATAAATCCACTGCTACCAGAGATAGGGCTGCGACATTGTCTTTCATTTGTGAAGTATACAAACACCAATACCAGACCATGTTCACACTGTAGGAAGTGATGTCATAACAGACAATGTTCACACTGTAGGAAGTGATGTCATACCAGACCATGTTCACACTGTAGGAAGTCATGTCATAACAGACAATGTTCACACTGTAGGAAGTGATGTCATAACAGACCATGTTCACACTGTAGGAAGTGATGTCAGAACAGACAATGTTCACACTATAGGAAGTGATGTCATAATAGACAATGTTCACACTGTAGGAAGTGATGTCATAACAGACCATGTTCACACTGTAGGAAGTGATGTCAGAACAGACAATGTTCACACTATAGGAAGTGATGTCATAATAGACAATGTTCACACTGTAGGAAGTGATGTCATAATAGACAATGTTCACACTATAGGAAGTGATGTCATAATAGACAATGTTCACACTGTAGGAAGTGATGTCATAATAGACAATGTTCACACTGTAGGAAGTGATGTCATAACAGACAATGTTCACACTGTAGGAAGTGATGTCATAACAGACATTATTTACAAGGAGGAAGTATATAAGGGCTATTTTGTACACAGTAGGAAGTAAAGGAGAAGCCTAATTGACAGGCAACACAGTTCTGGTTTGTTTTGTGGACTTATCCAGGCAGCAGCTAAGGTGATAGCGTAAGACATGATAATGGTGTTTGCTGCTCATAGCTCTCCCCTCGTCCCGGAGAATGCAACATCCCAAAGCATCCTGTTTACACAGGATATCTTATTGACTGTGTGGAAGAGACAAGACCACAGAGGGAAGGCCGTGTGGCTGTTCCACATAGGGCTTTGATCAAAAGACGAGCACTATTTAGGGAATAGTATGCCATTGCAGACACAGACAAAGACTCTGAGGCACAATATGAGGAGAAAAGCATTTTAGGAATTGATTGGATTTAGTGGAGGTAGAGAAAAGACCATGTTTATAATTTGAGAAAAACGATGTCCTCCATTACACAGACGTCAACACACAGGTCTGCTGGTACCCCCTGGCACTGCCTGAAATAGTATGAATATCGCTACTGAAAAAAACACTTTAAAACACCTTGTATGAGGGCGTAGCACGAGGAATTAAACACTAACACCTTGTATGAGGGTGTAGCACGAGGAATTAAACACTAACACCTTGTATGAGGGTGTAGCACGAGGAATTAAACACTAACACCTTGTATGAGGGTGTAGCACGAGGAATTAAACACTAACCCCTTGTATGAGGGTGTAGCACGATGAATACAACACTTTAAAACACCTTGTATGAGGGTGTAGCACGAGGAATTAAACACTAACACCTTGTATGAGGGTGTAGCACGAGGAATACAACACTTTAAAACACCTTGTATGAGGGTGTAGCACGAGGAATACAACACTAACACCTTGTATGAGGGTGTAGCACGATGAATACAACACTTTAAAACACCTTGTATGAGGGCGTAGCACGAGGAATTAAACACTAACACCTTGTATGAGGGTGTAGCACGAGGAATTAAACACTAACACCTTGTATGAGGGTGTAGCACGATGAATACAACACTTTAAAACACCTTGTATGAGGGCGTAGCACGAGGAATTAAACACTAACACCTTGTATGAGGGCGTAGCACGAGGAATTAAACACTTTAAAACACCTTGTATGAGGGCGTAGCACGAGGAATTAAACACTTTAAAACACCTTGTATGAGGGCGTAGCACGAGGAATTAAACACTTTAAAACACCTTGTATGAGGGTGTAGCACGAGGAATAACACACAAACACCTTGTATGAGGGTGTAGCACGAGGAATTAAACACTAACACCTTGTATGAGGGTGTAGCACGAGGAATTAAACACTTTAAAACACCTTGTATGAGGGTGTAGCACGAGGAATTAAACACTAACCCCTTGTATGAGGGCGTAGCACGAGTAATACAACACTTTAAAACACCTTGTATGAGGGTGTAGCACGAGGAATTAAAGAGAAGGACACAGAGACCTCAAAACATATTGTAGCTAAATTTCTCTTCCAATTATCCTTTTTTCATAACCTGCCAATATTTTCCTCTGGGAAGAAACGGCTACGCACTTAGCAAACTCTGCAATGTGCTAATTGGCTTTGTAGGTATCTTATAAAGCTCCCTATACCTCATTTATTATCTCTCACATATTTTTTCATATAATGCAGCGAGATACAGTACCAGTCAAAAGTTTTAGAACAGCTACTCATTCAATGGTTATTCTTTAGTTTTACTCTTTTCTACATTGTAGAATAATAGTGAAGACATAAAAACTATGAAATAACACATATGGAATCATGTAGTAACCAGAAAAGTGTTAAACAAATCAAAATATATTTTATATTTGAGATTCTTCAAGGCAGCTACCCTTTTCCTTGATGACAGCTTTGCACACTCTTGGCATTCTCTCAACCAGTTTCATTAGGTAGTCACCTGGAATGCATTTCAATTAATAGGTGTTCCTTGTTAAAAGTTAATTTGTGGAATTTATTTCCTCAAGGCGCACGGATCCCTTTAGCGGGATAATTGTCATCAACAACCGCTGAATTGCAGAGGGCAAAATTTAAAAGAAAATGCTAAAAATATTTATATTCATGAATTCACAAATGCAATATAGCAAAACACAGCTTAGCTTGTTGTTAATCCACCTGTCATGTCAGATTTTGAAAATATGCTTTACAGCGAAAGCAATCCAAGCGTTTCTGTGAGTTTATCGATCACTAGACAAAACATTACGAACACCTAGCAGCAATGTAGATTGGTAACGAAAGTCAGAAAAGCAATAAAATGAATCTCTTACCTTTGATGATCTTCGGATGTTTGCACTCACGAGACTCCCAGTTACTCAATAAATGTTCCTTTTGTTCGATAAAGATGATTTTTATATCCAAAAACCTCCATTTGGTTTGCGCGTTATGTTCAGTAATTCACAGGCTCGTGCCGGTCATGAAGGGCAGACGAAAATTCAAAATATTATCCGTACAGTTCGTAGAAACATGTCACACGTTTTTATAATCAATCTTCCGGTTGTTTTTAACATAAATAATCGATAATACTTCAACCGGAGGGTAAAGTATTCAATACAAGACAGAAATAAAATGTCGAGCTACCACTTTCGCGCGCAAGAACTAATCAAGGACACTGACGCGATTTGATAAATCTCGCTCATTTTTCAGAATAAAAGCTTGAAACTATGTCTAAAGACTGTTCACAACCTGTGTAAGCCATTGGAAAAGGAATCTGGTTGATATCCCTTTAAATGGAGGATAGGCAGGCAATGGAACAGCGATTTTTCAAAATAAGAGTCACTTCCGGGTTGGATTTCCTCAGGTTTTCGCCTGCAAAATCAGTTCTGTTATATTCACAGACAATATTTTGACAGTTTTGGAAACTTTAGAGTGTTTTCTATCCAATTATATGCATATTCTAGAATCTGGGCCTGAGAAATAGGCCGTCTACATTGGGAACGTTATTTTTCCAAACATAAAAATTCTGCCTCCTAGCGTCAAGAAGTTAATGCGTTTGAGCCAGTCAGTTGTGTTAAATCGATTATAAAAAAAATTGAAAGAATATGGCACCACAACAAACCTGCCAAGAGAGGGTCACCCATCAAAACTTAAGGACCTGGCAAGGAGGGCATTAATCAGAGAGGCAACAAAAAGAGACCAAAGAAAACCCTGAAGGAGCTGCAAAGCTCCAAAGCGGAGATTGGAGTATCTGTCCATAGGACCAGTTTAAGCCGTACACTCCACAGAGCTGGGCTTTACGGAAGAGTGGCCAGAAAAAAAGCCCTTGCTTAAAGAGAAAAATAAGCAAACACATTTGGTGTTCGCCAAAAGGCATGTGGGAGATTCCCCAAACATATGGAAGAAGGTACTCTGGTCAGATGAGACACAAATGTAGCGTTTTGGCCATCAAGGAAAATGCTATGTCTGGCCTTTCATCACCCCGAGAACTTCATCCCCAGCATGGCGGTGGCAGCATTATGCTGTGGGGATATTTTTCATAGACAGGGACTGGGAAACTGGTCAGAATTGAAGGAATGATGGATGGCGCAAAATACAGGGAAATTCTTGAAGGAAATCTGTTTCAGTCTTCCAGAGATTTGAGACTGGGACGGAGGTTCACCTTCCAGCAGGACAATAACCCAAAGCATACTGCTAAAGCAACACTCGAGTGGTTTAAGGGGAAACATTTAAATGTCTTGGAATGGCCTAGTCAAAGCCCAGACCTCAATTGTATTGAGAATCTGTGGTATGACTTAAAGATTGCTGTACACCAGCGGAACCCATCCAACTTGAAGGAGCTGGAGCAGTTTTGCCTTGAAGAATGGGCAAAAATCCCAGTGGAGATATAGCCCAAGTATCAGGTATGAAGGGAAGACCCCGATCTTAAACCACGTTGAATAAACAATGGTTTAATTTTCCAACAAAGGTAAGCAGTAGACATGTCAAGGCAGGCAGAGTTCTGAAATCCAGATTGGAGGGGGGGTGGGGGGCAGAGACAGATACTCCCTCCTCTATAACTCCTTCACCCCAGAGACAGATACTCCCTCCTCTATAACTCCTTCACCCCAGAGACAGATACTTCCTCCTCTATAACTCCTTCACCCCAGAGACAGAGACAGATACTCCCTCCTCTATAACTCCTTCACCCCAGAGACAGATACTTCCTCCTCTATAACTCCTTCACCCCAGAGACAGATACTTCCTCCTCTATAACTCCTTCACCCCAGAGACAGATACTTCCTCCTCTATAACTCCTTCACCCCAGAGACAGAGACAGATACTCCCTCCTCTATAACTCCTTCACCCCAGAGACAGAGACAGATACTCCCTCCTCTATAACTCCTTCACCCCAGAGACAGATACTCCCCCTCTATAACTCCTTTACCCCAGAGACAGAGACAGATACTCCCTCCTCTATAACTCCTTCCCCCCAGAGACAGAGACAGATACTCCCTCCTCTCTAACTCCTTCCCCCCAGAGACAGAGACAGATACTCCCTCCTCTATAACTCCTTCCCCCCAGAGACAGAGACAGATACTCCCTCCTCTATAACTCCTTCACCCCAGAGACAGATACTCCCTCCTCTATAACTCCTTCCCCCCAGAGACAGAGACAGATACTCCCTCCTCTCTAACTCCTTCCCCCAGAGACAGAGACAGATACTCCCTCCTCTATAACTCCTTCACCCCAGAGACAGAGACAGATACTTCCTCCTCTATAACTCCTTCACCCCAGAGACAGATACTTCCTCCTCTATAACTCCTTCACCCCAGAGACAGATACTTCCTCCTCTATAACTCCTTCACCCCAGAGACAGATACTCCCTCCTCTCTAACTCCTTCCCCCCAGAGACAGAGACAGATACTCCCTCCTCTATAACTCCTTCACCCCAGAGACAGAGACAGATACTCCCTCCTCTATAACTCCTTCACCCCAGAGACAGATACTCCCTCCTCTATAACTCCTTCACCCCAGAGACAGATACTTCCTCCTCTATAACTCCTTCACCCCAGAGACAGATACTTCCTCCTCTATAACTCCTTCACCCCAGAGACAGATACTTCCTCCTCTATAACTCCTTCACCCCAGAGACAGAGACAGATACTCCCTCCTCTATAACTCCTTCACCCCAGAGACAGATACTTCCTCCTCTATAACTCCTTCACCCCAGAGACAGATACTTCCTCCTCTATAACTCCTTCACCCCAGAGACAGAGACAGATACTCCCTCCTCTATAACTCCTTCACCCCAGAGACAGAGACAGATACTCCCTCCTCTATAACTCCTTCACCCCAGAGACAGATACTCCCTCTCCTATAACTCCTTCACCCCAGAGACAGAGACAGATACTCCCTCCTCTATAACTCCTTCACCCCAGAGACAGATACTCCCTCTCCTATAACTCCTTCACCCCAGAGACAGAGACAGATACTCCCTCCTCTATAACTCCTTCACCCCAGAGACAGATACTCCCTCTCCTATAACTCCTTCACCCCAGAGACAGAGACAGATACTCCCTCCTCTATAACTCCTTCACCCCAGAGACAGAGACAGATACTCCCTCCTCTATAACTCCTTCACCCCAGAGACAGAGACAGAGGGAGTCGAGGCATCAGTCAGCATGTGAGAGAGGAGATAATGAAGCATGAAGCGACTAGCTAGCAACGGGCAACAGGCTTCGATCCGCCGCCCACACAGCAACGCAGGCACGGCAGGCACGGCAGGCACGGCAGGGACTCTGCAGTCACACTCTTTTGAACTGTCTTGGTATCTTCCCATAATCACCCCTGTCACTGTTACCATAAAATCTCTTCCCTTAAAAATATATCTTGACAAACTAATCTTGATATGACATTAAGAGATACTTTCAAGCATACAGGGGTATCATGGAATAACCAAGGAGTATATTAAGCGGTTAAATGCTGTTACTGTAGTTACATGTGATTAACAGAGTTTCTATAGAAGTACAATCTCTGTAGGAGGATTCCATATTCTATTACTGGGTGCAGTTTACAAAGCTAATTCTAGAGCTGAGTATGTTATGTACTGTGGCTATATTTAGTTCCGTGTATGTTATGTGTGATGATTGTGAGGCGCTATTCAAATTAGTCAGTCACAAGACGAGACTTCAAATAGGCCTATGGCACGTCAAGGGAACTGTAGCCTACTGTTTACATGGGTTAAAATGGAAACTGAAATCTGGATGATGACTGTAGGTCTATAACCTCTCACATAGCGTTAATAATATTAACTCCTGCAGAATTAAGCATTTCTAGCAGTAAAATTATACACTAAATGTAGGCAACATTTTTTATTGATTTATTTATTTCTACATCTCGAGAAGATAGTATTTCAACCAGAAACATACTGTATCTAAAATCAGGCAACAAAATATTCCTGCACCCCCTGTCAAAAACATCAGTCTTACGTCTTTGACTGTAGCCTATGAGTACATGTTCTATATTTGCGGGTTGAGGCCTCAGATTTTCACTTTATCACATATAGTCGGGCGGGTGCGGGTCAACAATCAGCTGACCCGCAAGCTTCTAACAGGCACCTTTCAAACAGTTACAGAGTGCATTGGCTGTGATAGGAGAAAACTGAGGATGAGGATGGAGGATGAGGATGGATCAACAACATGGTAGTTAAAATGACAGAGTGAAAAGAAGGAAGCCTGTACAGATTAAACATATTACAAAACATGCATCCTGTTTGCATTAAGGCACTAAAGTAAAACTACAAAAATAAATGCACTTTTTGTACTAAATACAAAGTGTTTTGTTTTAGTGCAAATCGAACACGACACATCACTAAGTACCACTCTTCATATTTTAAAGCATAGTGGTGGCTACATCATGTTATGGGTGTGCTTGTCATCATTTTTTAGGATAAAAATAAACAGAATAGAGCTAAGCACAGGTAAAATCCGAGAGGAAAACCTGGTCCAGTCTGCTTTCCAACAGACACTGGGAGACAAATTGACCTTTCAGCAGGACAATAACCTTAAACAGAAGGCCAAATAGACACTGGAGTTGCTTACCAAGAAGACATCTAATGTTCCTGAGTGGCCGAGTTACAGTTTTGACTTAAATTGTCTTGAAAATCTATGGCAAGACTTTAAAATGGCTGTCTACCAATGATCAACAACCAACTTGACAGAGTTTGAAAACATTTTTAAGGAATAATGGGCAAATATTGTACAACCAAGATTTACCTAGAAAGAATCACAGCTGTAATTGCTGCCAAAGGTGATTCTAACATGTATTGACTCAGGGCGTTGAATACCTATCTAATCAACATATATTAGTGTTTTATTTTCAATAACTGTTTCTTCCACTGAGACATTACAGACTCTTTGTGTAGATCGGTGACAAAAAAAACAAAAAACAACTCAATCCATTTTAATCCCACTTTGTAACACAACAAAATGTGTGGGAAAAAATCAAGTGGTTTGAATAGTTTCTGAAGGTCCCGTATGCATGCACCAGTCAGACATGTTTACGTGTATCTGATGGGGATTGGTACCCTCGTCACATGGCTAGCTTTTCCAGGGCACGGCTTGCTAAGATGGCGGTCGTGTGTGTTTGCGAGACAGAGGTCCGGTCTCGGTGTGAGCTGGCGAGGGAGAAAGATGGACTGTTAAGCCAGCACCATGACGCCTGTCAGCCCAGCAACTCTAACCAAGTGATGATATCTTCATGTTAGGGGAAACTCAGCCTTTTACAAGTGCAGGGATGTAACATAGTTGTGCCGTTGCTCCCGTTACAGGAAGTGCGGGGACGTCAGTGAATTTCAACAGGAACGGTGATGCTCCGGGACGTTACGACCTGTTCCAGTATCAGATCAACAACAAGAGCTCCCCGGGATACAAGCACATTGGACAATGGACAGAGACATTACAGCTCAACGTGAGTATGATGGTGTGTATATACAAGTGGAGGGATTAGAACCAAGGTCTCCCGCGTAGTAACACATCGTCTTAAAACCATTACACCAAGAGGGCATCCTAGGGGTCTGAGTGTGTCTTCGACAGGGATACTCTGTTACGTTATCATGCACATGTTGAGTTTGTCTACCTCTATTATCTCCTAGTATTCTCTCCTAGTATTCTCTCCTAGTACTCTATCCTAGTATTCTCTCCTAGTATTCCTTCCTAGTACTCTCTCCTAGTACTCTCTCCTAGTATTCTCTCCTAGTATTCTCTCCTAGTATTCTCTCCTAGTATTCTCTCCTAGTATTCTCTCCTAGTATTCTCTCCTACTATTCTCTCCTAGTACTCTCTCCTAGTACTCTCTCCTAGTATTCTCTCCTAGTACTCTCTCCTAATATTCTCTCCTAGTATTCTCTCCTAGTACTCTCTCCTAGTATTCTCTCCTAGTACTCTCTCCTAGTATTCTCTCCTAGTATTCTCTCCTAGTATTCTCTCCTAGTACTCTCTCCTAGTATTCTCTCCCAGTATTCTCTCCTAGTATTCTCTCCCAGTATTCTCTCCTAGTACTCTCTCCTAGTATTCTCTCCTAGTACTCTCTCCTAGTATTCTCTCCTAGTATTCTCTCCTAGTACTCTCTCCTAGTTCAGTCTTCTTCTTTCTTCTTCTGTGGATTTAATATGGCGGTTGGCAACCAACTTTAATGTGTATTACTGCAAACGACTAGACTGTGGTTCTCGTTCATCTTTCATTCACCCACATGTGTATATGCTCCTAAAAACCAGCGAGGAGATGGGAGAGGCAGGACTTGCAGTGCATCAGGCACTAAAACAGAGCTGTACGCTCCATTTTAGCGCCTGGCTATGCAGATGCTCATTGACTGCGTGAGCAGTTTGGATGAAATGATTAATGCTTGCGGACCCAATGCTGTCGGTGTGGTCAGCATGTAAAAGGAATTATACAACGACTGGGTCTAATCCTGAATGCTGATTGGTTAAAACCACATTCCATCCGGTTGTCTATTCCATAAATTACCACCGGCTAAATCTATGACTTTAAAATGCCTATTTGCTCTGTTACATCTGACTGCGCAATCCACAGTCTCATCAGCCCAGCCAGGCAATTTATAAACTTGATCTCCACTATAAAAAACATCTAGACATTATTTCACATTTCTTTTAGACTAACATTTAGTTTTTAACAGCTGAGATTTGTGTAAACCTTGCTGTCTGTCTCTCCGACATTTGCAAAATTGTTTCCAATTTCAAATTGGATCTGTAGTAATGAACGTGTCGGGAGTCGAGACGAGACAGACAGGCAGCGCTTCTCAGCCAGTCGAAATCATGAATCAGCTGGCCATTTAATAGGAAATAGGGTGCCATTTATAGGAATAGGGTGCCATTTAATAGGAAATAGGGTGCCATTTATAGGAAATAGGGTGCAATTTAAACATAATAGGGGTTCCATTTATAGGGAATAGGGTGTCATTTATAGTGAATATGGTGCCATTTATAAGGAATAGGGTGCCATTTATAAGGAATAGGGTGCCATTTATAAGGTATAGGGTGTCATTTATAAGGAATAGGGTGACATTTATAAGGAATAGGGTGTCATTTATAAGGAATAGGGTGCCATTTGATACGCAGTCACGTTTCAGACTTGTTTTTGGGCTGGCGACACGTGGAGCTGTGGAAACACATGCAAATAGATCAATGTAGATTATAGATGGCATGTTTGTTATTTTGTTCTCGTTAATGTAAAGAGGAAGAGATTGATTATGTTATTAACCACTGGACTTGTATGGGTCCCTTGGTATAATGCCCAGGAGGGGGTGCAACTTGACATGATGGTAAAGAGCCAAGGGCCACACCCTCTCATGCAATGTCATGCCAATTGGCCACATGGTGGCGCTATAACAAACGATTGAAAATGCAACTTTGAAAGGTCACGCCCGTGTGACCTAGAGGGTGAAAATCTAGTACATACGTCCCTCTCCTTACAAGGAACAAATCTACCTCAAGGACCCTTCAGGTCCGCTATTTAGAATTTTGTGAAAAACATTTAAAACGCTACTCCTCTGGCACCTAATGACCGATCGGCACAAAAGTTGATAGATGTATGGACCAAGCTCTCACAAATGATGTTTTTTTTCCCAGGATAGGATATCAAACAATGTGACTCATAAACATTCACGTGGGTGGGGTCTGGCACAGAAATGCATATAACACCGACACAGATATTTGTTTTGGTAAACAAAACTAGGTACACATGTTCCAAAAAAAACTGTCAAGACTCAACTTATCTAATGAGCAGACCTTCTGTGACGCTTTAACCAGCACATGTTTACATCTCTTGACCTGTTTGACTCAGAGTGATGAAATGTGGAACACATGCTCAAGGATATAATTTATTTTAAATTTGTTGATCTTTTATAAACAAATTTGGGGCCGATTGGTCCAGCAGTTCCGGAGAAGAATGTGTTTTATTAAAGTAGTCAGCATTTTCAAAATACTTGAAAAGCGTTTTGCGTGATCTGCTTCATTTTTAATTTTGATATTTGGCAAGTGTGGTAAGGAGTAAAGAAGTAGGCAATGTTTTCATTTTTTCTCCCCCGATGATAGCAAAGTGCGCCCACAGCTTGAACCCCGGCATAGCTGCTTGTAGCTATTTTATAACTTGTAACGTTCCCCCTACCAACACATGTATTATAGCCCTAACAGTAGGGCCTTTGCTTTTCGATCCCCTAATCGATTTGGCATGCTTTATGGAATACCATGTAAACAGTTCATTTTGTCATCCTTGCCAGGAACTCAGGGTGACTCTGTGTATCTGCGTCCCAACTGGTACCCTATTCCTTATGCAGTGCACTAAATAGACAATATGGGTGTCGTTTGGGACAGAGACTATGTCCCTGGCATGATTTCATCTCTGCCCGGTCTCCCCGGACACTAAGGCTGAGTCACGGATGACTCCAGCTCCAGACTCCAAGGACTGCCCCTTAGCTCCCCGTGAAAATGTCATCTCTGCATCATTATGCCCAGTGTGGGGAATAGGCTGTAGGGCTCAATGACTGAGCCACTCGGACAAGGGGTGTTTGGGATTATGCGACTGGCAAAGACACAAAGTCAAATGAAGTCCCCTTAGTTTATCATTTTGAGCTACTAGATGTCAAGGTAGGGTTTTACTGCAGTTTACTGCAGGTTTTACTGCAGACAGACAGACAGACAGACAGACAGACAGACAGACAGACAGACAGACAGACAGACAGACAGACAGACAGACAGACAGACAGACAGACAGACAGACAGACAGACAGACAGACAGACAGACAGACAGACAGACAGACAGACAGACAGACAGACAGACAGACAGAGAGACAGAGAGAATTGAAAGTTAGGCTACACGGTGTCACAAATTATTGTATATTGAGACAAATTACAGACATTAGCCTACAAGTATCAAAATGGATTGAACATCTAAGGTATTTAAATATGTTTGATTTTAATGCAGTCATCTAGGTTTTAATTTGAAACATATTTCAATTGTATTAATTGCAAACACATTGGTCACTTTTTATTTGTAGTCAACTTTGTTGTGAATTCACAGAGGTCACAGAGAGAAGGATTAAATCATGTGATTTTATGTTTAACGGAGATCTAATGTGTATGAAGTGACGCGGGAGGGCATTAAAAAATAAATAAATAATCTAACGATCCATTTAGCTGTTCTACGAGTGGTCTGAGGGAGGTGTTAGATTACGTGTGCTTTCAAGTGCAACGTTAATAACAGATGGTTTTGGGAAAACAGCTCAGAGATTTTAACGAAAGGTTGTAACGATGAACTTAGCTTTAAGATGCTTTTGGGAACCCGGTCCCAGTCTCACTGGGTTCCGATCAAAAGTTGCATAGGGAGTACAGTGCCATTTCGTACACCAACTCAGCGATATTGGGTATAGGTAGAGATGGAAGGAGAGAGAGGCAGCGACTAACAGTAATGCGTTTAATTTCTTCATGTTTCATGCAGATCCAACCATTTAATAATTCATGGATGTTACACAATCTTCATTTGCCTGGGCTTAAATTAGCATTTTCTTAAAAAAACCTTTTGGGGCTTTTAAAAGCTGCCTAATGTCTCTCTGGTTTAAATGTACCTCAACTCTGACACTCTGTAGTTTTCAACAAGGAGGGAATTTAACCCCAGTGCGAAGATCTCTGATACTGTCACACTCTTCAGATCTGGAGAACTGTTTCATGTTTTGAGTGATATGAGCATCTCTGTCATCTCTATTAGCAGCAATGATCTTTGACCTTGATCTCGTCAACTGGGATTCCTACGGAACTTTCAGGCTCAGCTTGACAATGGCACTCTAGTCCCTATGTACTCCACTACTTCTGACCAGGACCCATAGGGATACTGCACTACTTCTGACCAGGGCCCATAGGGATACTGCACTACTTCTGACCAGGGCCCATAGAGATACTGCACTACTTCTGACCAGGGCCCATAGGGATACTGCACTACTTCTGACCAGGGCCCATAGGGATACTGCACTACTTCTGACCAGGGCCCATAGGGATACTGCACTACTTCTGACCAGGGCCCATAGAGATACTGCACTACTTCTGACCAGGGCCCATAGAGATACTGCACTACTTCTGACCAGGGCCCATAGGGATACTGCACTACTTCTGACCAGGGCCCATAGGGATACTGCACTACTTCTGACCAGGGCCCATAGGGATACTGCACTACTTCTGACCAGGGCCCATAGAGATACTGCACTACTTCTGACCAGGGCCCATAGAGATACTGCACTACTTCTGACCAGGGCCCATAGGGATACTGCACTACTTCTGACCAGGGCCCATAGAGATACTGCACTACCTCTGACCAGGGCCCATAGGGATACTGCACTACTTCTGACCAGGGCCCAGAGGGATACTGCACTACTTCTGACCAGGGCCCATAGGGATACTGCACTACTTCTGACCAGTGCCCATAGGGATACTGCACTACTTCTGACCAGGACCCATAGGTGATACTGCACTACTTCTGACCAGGGCCCATAGGGATACTGCACTACTTCTGACCAGGGCCCATAGGGATACTGCACTACTTCTGACCAGGGCCCATAGAGATACTGCACTACTTCTGACCAGGGCCCTTAGGGATACTGCACTACTTCTGACCAGGGCCCATAGGGATACTGCACTACTTCTGACCACCAGGGCCCATAGGGATACTGCACTACTTCTGACCACCAGGGCCCATAGAGATACTGCACTACTTCTGACCAGGGCCCATAGGGATACTGCACTACTTCTGACCAGGGCCCATAGAGATACTGCACTACTTCTGACCAGGGCCCATAGAGATACTGCACTACTTCTGACCACCAGGGCCCATAGGGATACTGCACTACTTCTGACCAGGGCCCATAGGGATACTGCACTACTTCTGACCAGGGCCCATAGAGATACTGCACTACTTCTGACCAGGGCCCATAGGGATACTGCACTACTTCTGACCAGGGCCCATAGGGATACTGCACTACTTCTGACCAGGGCCCATAGGGATACTGCACTACTTCTGACCAGGGCCCATAGGGATACTGCACTACTTCTGACCACCAGGGCCCATAGGGATACTGCACTACTTCTGACCAGGGCCCATAGGGATACTGCACTACTTCTGACCAGGGCCCATAGGGATACTGCACTACTTCTGACCAGGGCCCATAGGGATACTGCACTACTTCTGACCAGGGCCCATAGAGATACTGCACTACTTCTGACCAGGGCCCATAGAGATACTGCACTACTTCTGACCACCAGGGCCCATAGGGATACTGCACTACTTCTGAGCAGGGCCCATAGGGATACTGCACTACTTCTGACCAGGGCCCATAGAGATACTGCACTACTTCTGACCAGGGCCCATAGGGATACTGCACTACTTCTGACCAGGGCCCATAGGGATACTGCACTACTTCTGACCAGGGCCCATAGGGATACTGCACTACTTCTGACCACCAGGGCCCATAGGGATACTGCACTACTTCTGACCACCAGGGCCCATAGGGATACTGCACTACTTCTGACCAGGGCCCATAGGGATACTGCACTACTTCTGACCAGGGCCCAGAGAGATACTGCACTACTTCTGACCAGGGCCCATAGGGATACTGCACTACTTCTGACCAGGGCCCATAGGGATACAGCACTACTTCTGACCAGGGCCCATAGGGATACTGCACTACTTCTGACCAGGGCCCAGAGGGATACTGCACTACTTCTGACCAGGGCCCAGAGGGATACTGCACTACTTCTGACCACCAGGGCCCATAGGGATACTGCACTACTTCTGACCAGGGCCCATAGGGATACTGCACTACTTCTGACCAGGGCCCATAGAGATACTGCACTACTTCTGACCAGGGCCCATAGGGATACTGCACTACTTCTGACCAGGGCCCATATAACTCTGTTTAAAAGTAGTTCACTATTTTTAGAGTATAGGGTGCTAATTGGGAAACAGGCTCAAATGCATTGTAACCTAAAAACTGTAATTTATACAGTGATCTTGTTTATTATCAACAGTAAAATACTATGAAAAGTTTTTAATTCACATTATGGTAAATGATGGTGCATTGTGGGAACATTTTGTGAGTAGTGAAATAATTGCTGTATTTCTAATGGAGTGCTAGGCCACCTGTCGTACATGGCTCCCGAACTCACATATGTTAAGGCCTTTATAAGAGGTTATATGTGTTGCACCTGTCAGTGAAAAGCATCATCAATTAACAATGTGTAGGGGACAGATTGGAGTGGCATCAAGACTTTAACCTTTAATGGAGTATTTTGCCATGTCCTTCTGGTCTGTTTGGCCCTGTAGTCGCTGCCAGTTTGGAAGCCTTTGTTAAGGCCTGTAGAACTGTATGTGTTATAAAAGCCAACCTGCTGTTACCAATCCCATGTAATAACAATCAACACAGTGAAACACAAACCCCAATCCCCTCAATGAATTCCATCCATCCGTCCATCCGTCCATCATCCATCCATCCATCCATCCATCCATCCATCCATCCATCCATCCATCCATCCATTCATCCATTCATCCATCCATCCATCCATCCAGCCATCCATCCATCCATCCATCCATCCATCCATCCAGCCATTACATTTACAGTAGCATTACCTTTTTTTTTACAGTATTAAACATTACATTATATGGAATTGTACGTTGTGTCATTACACAGTACTTGATTGGATACAGTATTTGGATTACAGTAGGTCTGCTGATTACAGTAGGTCTGCTGATTACAGTAGGTTTGCTGATTACAGTAGGTCTGCTGATTACAGTAGGTCTGCTGATTACAGTAAGTCTGCTGATTACAGTAGGCCTGCTGATTACAGTAGGTCTGCTGATTACAGTAGGTCTGCAGATTACAGTAAGTCTGCAGATTACAGTAAGTCTGCAGATTACAGTAGGTCTGCTGCAATATGTAAAACAGAAACTTGCTGAGTTGCCTGTAAGTTACTTTCAAATTCACAGCAACCCCTTAAAACGGTGACTGAGGATGAGTCAGATGTTTGTTAACCTCGGGAGACAAGACCTTTGACTGCAAAAACTGTCTCCTGAATCAATCAATTTACCCCCAATTTTGTAATATCCATTTGGTAGTTACAGTCTTGTCCCATTGCTGCAACTCCCGTACGGACTCGGGAGAGGTGAAGGTCGAGAGCCGTGTATCCTCCGAAATAAAACCCAGCCAAGCCACACTTCTTCTTGACACAACGACCGCTTAACCCACACTTAACACCAATGTGTCGGTGGAAACATCGTACATCTGGCGACCGTGACAGCGTGCATGCGCCCGACCCGCTACAAGAAGTCGCTAGAGCGCGATGGGACAAGGACATCCCGGGCCAGCCAAACCCTCCCCTAACCCGGATGACGCTGGGCCAATTGTGCGTAGCCTCATGGGTCTCCCGGTCACACGCCGGCTGTGACACAGCCTGGGATTGAACACAGGGCTGTAGTGATGCCTCAAGCACTGCAGTGCCTCAGACCGCTGCGACACTCGGGAGACAGCAGAAGGAATTATAACGGTAGCATATCTGACCCTTCCTTGACGTAAAGCTGTTATGGTCAGGTCATGTTTTGATGAGAAAGAAGCAACAAGGGTAAGGCACTGTAAATAGGCTCTAGAGCCAGAGATTGTCCTTGCCAGAAACTTTTGCTTCCCCAAAGGAGTTGTTTGTTTGAGAATAGTTTGTTCACACCTTCAGCGATGGTATTCCTCCAATGTTGTTTTCATATTCTGTGTTGTTTTGTTTGCATCATATCAAGTGTGCTGGCCTCTGGAATGGAATTTAACAGAATTAGACCACAGTCATTTGGTTTGGCTGTGTTTTATCCTTGATACAATAACACATGCGGTTAGCAAGTAATTGGTATTTCATCAAATTCATTCAACTTCTAAAAGCAGCAAAAAAAAGAAAAAAGAAAAGAAAAACCTTTCATTTCATACTTTTCCTTCTTGTTTTGGAATGTGACCTACCAATGGTATTTTTCCTTTGGTGCCTACAAAAACAGAATGTTCAAAATACTTTTGTACTTTCTAATTGAGCTTTGAATGGAAAATAACTTCAGGCTACGCTTATTGAGTAAATGTGCATGAGCTGTACTGTTGTCCACAGACCCAATACCTGACTCAACATTCCCTACACCACAATGTACTCTTCCACCTATTTAATCCCCTATCCTATACTCTCAGATCTACAGGACAGGTTTGGGAGTAGGAATTAGTAGTCGATATGGAATTCCAAAAATCTTATCTTCCTTGCGTCAACAGATCCCGCTGATCCTCCTCTTCCATGATCTCTTCCTCCTCTTCCTCTTCCATGTTATTTTCCTTCTCCTCCTTCTCCTCCTCTTCATCTTCCATGTATTTTCCTCCTCCTCCTCTTCCATGTTATTTTCTTCCTCCTCCTCTTCCATTTTCTTTCCTTCCTCCTCCTCCTCCTCTTCCATTTTCTTTCCTTCCTCCGCCTCCTCCTCTTCCATGTTATTTTCCTCCTCCTCTTCCCCTTCCATGTTATTTTCATCCTCCTCCTCTTCCCCTTCCATGTTATTTTCATCCTCCTCCTCTTCCTCTTCCATGTTATTTTCATCCTCCTCCTCTTCCTCTTCCATGTTATTTTCATCCTCCTCCTCTTCCTCTTCCATGTTATTTTCTCCCTCCTCCTCTTCCTCTTCCATGTTATTTTCTTCCTCCTCCTCTTCCATGTTATTTTCATCCTACTCCTCTTCCATGTTATTTTCATCCTCCTCCTCTTCCCCTTCCATGTTATTTTCATCCTCCTTCTCTTCCTCTTCCATGTTATTTTCATCCTCCTCCTCTTCCTCTTCCATGTTATTTTCATCCTCCTCCTCTTCCTCTTCCATGTTATTTTCTTCCTCCTCTTCCTTTTCCATGTTATTTTCTTCCTCCTCCTCTTCCTTTTCCATGTTATTTTCTTCCTCCTCCTCTTCCATGTTATTTTCATCCTCCTCCTCCTCTTCCAATTTTCTATTCATCCTCCTCTTCTCCTATTCCTCCTCCTCCTCTTCCATGTTATTTTCATCCTTCTCCTTCTCCACCTCTTCCAATTTTTTATTCCTCCTCCTCTTCCTCCACCTCCTCTCCCTCTTCCATGTTATTTTCTTCCTCCTCCTCCTCCATGTTCTTTTCCTCCTCCTCCTCCTCCTCTTCCAATTTTCTATTCCTCCTCCCCTTCTCCTATTCCACCTCCTTCTCTTCCTCTTCCATGTTATTTTCTTCCTCTTCCATGTTATTTTCATCCTCTTCCTCCTCCAATGTTTTACTCCTCCTCCGCTTCCTCTTCCATGGTCTTTTCCTCCTCTTCCTCATCCAATTTTTTACTCCTCCTCCTCCATTTATTTTGCTCCTCTTCCTCGCTCTTCCTCCTGATGTATATCCTTCATCTCACATCTCACATCTCTGAACTAATTTCTGTTTTTTGGGGGGCAATGTCAATTATTGCAAGTTTTTTCAAAATACTTACTTTTATGTTCACTAGTTGGACAGGCAAACACTGCAGAGTACTACGTTGTACACCAACCAACGCTTGTGTACTATCCATAGTACTGTCTCTGCTGATCACGTCTGCCAGTCATGATATCCGTATCTAAGGTACCGTAGAAGACAGCTGGTGACAGCTAGAGAGAGATCTCTATCCAACAAACCGCTTTCAGGTAGCAGTATTTCTTGATTTGTAATCTAACTATTAAGTGATGGAAACATGATACAATAAATGCAATCTGTAAAACGACTCTCAATTTAGAACGCAGAAACCTTAGTAATGTAGCTAGCTTGCTAGTTAGCTAGCTAGAATACAAGTAGATATGTTGCCGGCTAGTATGAGCAGATCACTAACTAGCATGTCATTACGGGACAAGGAGCGTTTTAGCTATGAGTTTATTCAAAGTAAAAATGTAAGACTATAACCATCTATAGGACAGGTAGTGTAACTCTACTATAGTCATCAAGGTAGTGCCTACTCATTTCTGTCAAACCAGAAATGCCACATTATCCCTGGCAATAGGTGGAGTAGGATGATGATTGCAGAGTACCCTGCCACAGACCGTCAGGATGTTACTTTTCTAGCTCACAAGTTACATTCCTTTGCTGTGAAGATTTATTTCTTCTGTCCCAGACCTTTTCAACTCTCTATGAGGGGTGGCCAGAAGAGGACTAGCCACCCCTCATAGCCTGGTTCCTCTCTATGTTTCTTCCTAGGTTTTGGCCTTTCTAGGGAGTTTTTTCTAGCCACCGTGCTTCTACACCTGCATTGCCTGCTGTTTAGGGTTTTAGGCTGGGTTTCTGTACAGCACTTTGAGATATCAGCTGATGTACGAAGGGCTATATGAATACATTTGATTTGATTTGATTTATTAATTATTGTTTCTCAAAAATGAAGTATCACATGATCTATCAAGCTCTCTTGTATCCTGCTCCCAGAAAGAAAAAAAAAGTGCTATTCACCAAGCTATTCACTCACCTGTGAGGAGAACCATTATCTTGCAGTTTGAACTAGCCCTGCCGTAACTATTTAGATGTTTGGGAAGACATACAGTGCCTTAGGAAAGTACTCAGACCCATTGACTTTTTCCACATTTTGTTAGGTTACAGCCTTATACTAAAATTGATTAAATAGCTTTTTCCCTCATCAATCCACACACAATACCCCATAATGACAAAACAAAATCAGTTATTTAGAGAGTTTAACATATGTATAAAAATAAAGTAAATATTACATTAACATAAGTATTCATACCCTTTAAAAACTTCTTATTGCTGCAGGGTCAGTATTGAGTTACTTGGAAAAATGTGCCCATTTCAAACGGCCTCGTACTCAATTCTTGATCGTACAATATGCATATTATTATTACTATTGGATAGAAAACACTCTCTAGTTTCTAAAACCGTTTGAATTTTTTCTCTGAGTGAAACAGAACTCCTTCTGCAGCCCACTTCCTGACAGGAAGTCAGATTTCTGAAATCGAGGTCTCTGTTCAAACGCTTGCCTATAAATGGGCATGTTACGTATTGGTATACATACACGTCATACACCTTCCCCTAGATGTCAAGAGAAAGTGAGAGAAGAATTGAATGGATTATCTTGGTCTGAAGTGGAATAAATCCTCTTGGAGTGACTTGTCCGCCATTTCTTGTTTTTTCGAAAGCGCGAAGTTGGACCTGGAATCGCCTTCTGGAAAGCCGTCGTTATAGGCGAATACTATCTCCGGCTTTGATTTTATTTGATACATGTTACAATATCATCGTAAAGTATGTTTTTTCAATATAGTTTTAGTAGATTATTGAAATTTATTCGGGACGTTAGGCGTGTTGCGTTGTCTGCTTTTGTTCAGGATGGAGAGCTTAGCACCACTTGGCCAGTGTGCTTGCTAATTCAAGAAAAAAAGAGGTCGTTCTGAATCCAAACAAAGACGGTTCTGGACAAAGGACCCCTTGTACAACATTCTGATGGAAGATCAGCAAAAGTAGGACCCATTTTGGGATGATATTTCATATATCTGTCGAACTGTGCTATCGCTACCGATTACCTGGAATCAATGCTGTTGTGTGTTAGCTATTGCAGTAAGCTAATATAACGCTATATTGTGTTTTCGCTGTGAAACACTTAAAAAATCTGAAATATTGGCTGTATTCACAAGATCTGTGTCTTTCATTTGCTATACACCATATATTTTTCAGAAATGTTTTTGATGAGTATTTAGGTATTTGACGTTGGTGTCTGTAATTACTCTGGTTGCTTCGGTGCTATATCTGACGGTAGCTGTGATGGTAGCATCAATGTAAAACTGATTTATACCTCAAATATGCACATTTTTCGAACAAAACATAGATTTATTGTGTAACATGTTATAGGACTGTCATCTGATGAAGTTGTTTCTAGGTTAGTTTGGTTGGATCTTGGTTAGTTAGGTTGCCTTTGTGCATGCTACCTGTGCTGTGAAAAATGTCTGTCCTTTTTTCTATTTGGTGGTGAGCTAACATAAATATACGTGGTGTTTTCGCTGTAAAACATTTTAAAAATCGGACATGTTGGCTGGATTCACAAGATGTTTATCTTTCAAATGCTGTATTGGACTTGTTAATGTGTGAAAGTTAAATATTTCTAAAAAATACATTTTGAATTTCGCGCCCTGCACTTGAGCTGGATGTTGTCATAAGTGTACCGGCACCGCCCTGCAGCCTGAAGAAGTTTTAAATCGGTCCTTTGTTGGCAGCGAATACTGCTTCGAGTATTCTTGGGTATGACGCTATAAGCTTGGCACAGCTGTACAGTGGCTTGTGAAAGTATCCACCCCACTTGGCATTTTTCCTATTTTGTTGTCTAACAACCGGGAATTTAAAATAGATTTTTGGGGGGTTTGTATCATTTGATTTACACAACATGCCTACTACTTTGAAGATACAACATATGTTTTATTATGAAGCAAACTAGAAATAAGACAAAAAACTGAAAACTTGAGTGTGCATAACTACTACCCTCCCAAATCCCCCTTTTGCAGCAATTACAGCTGCAAGTCTCTTGGGGTATGTCTCTATAAGCTTGGCACATTTAGCCACTGGGATTTTTGCTCATTCTTCAAAGCAAAACTGCTCCAGCTCCTTCAAGTTGGATGGGTTCTGCTGGTGTACAGCGATCTTTAAGTCATACCACAGATTCTCAATTGGATTGAGGTCTGGGCTTTGACTAGGCCATTCCAAGACATTTAAATGATTCCCCTTAAACCACAAAGGTTTGCTTTAGCAGTATGTTTAGGGTCATTGTCCTGTTGGAAGGTGAACATCCGTCCCCGTCTCAAATCTCTGGAAGACTGAAACAGGTTTCCCTCAAGAATTGATCTGTATTTAGCGTCATACATCATTCCTTGAATTCTGACCAGTTTCCCAGTCCCTGCCGATGAAAAACATCCCCACAGCATGATGCTGCCACCACCATGCTTCACTGTGAGGATGGTCTTCTCGGGATGATGAGAGGTGTTGGGTTTAACCCAGACGTAGTGTTTTCCTTGATAACCAAATAGCTAAATTTGAATCTCATCTGACCAGAGTACCTTTTTCCACATGTTTGGGGCGTCTCCCATATGCCTTTTGGCGAACACCAAATGTGTTTGCTTAGTTTTTTCTTTAAGCAAGGGCTTTTTTTCTGGCCACTCTTCCGTAAAGCCTAGCTCCTGTGGACAGATACTCCAATATCCGCAGTGGAGCTTTGCAGCTCCTTCAGGGTTATCTTTGGTCTCTTTGTTGCCTCTCTGATTAATGCCCTCCTTGCCTGGTCCATGAGTTTTGATGGGTGACCCTCTCTTGGCAGGTTTGTTGTGGTGCCATATTCTTTCAATTTTTTTATGATGGATTTAATGGTGCTCTGTGTGATGTTCAAAGTGTCTGATATTTTTTAATAACCCAACCCTTGATCTGTACTTCTCCACAACTTTGTCCCTGACCTGTTTGGAGAGCTCCTTGGTCTTCATGGTGACGCTTGCTTGGTGGTGCCCCTTGCTTAGTGGTGTTGCAGACTCTGGTGCCTTTCAGAACTGGTGTATGTATACTGAGATCATGTGATGCTTATATTGCACACAGGTGTATTTTATTTAACTAATTATGTGACTTCTGAAGGTAATTGGTTGCACCAGATCTTATTTAGGGGCTTCATAGCAAAGGGCGTGAATACATGTGCACAAACCACATTTCTGTTCTTAAAAAAAAAAAATGTAAACAAGTTATTTTTTTCATACACCGTTGTTCACCAACACTCAGCATTAACTGCACACACCATGGTTTAGAGACTAACCAGTAGCTTCATACAACAAGAAAGTGTAGGCTATATTGAAATAATGACTTTTAAATGTTATATCATTAAATAAAATTACTAAGATTTCTATCATCTATTCGAGGGGTAGATTACATCTCACATTCCAGTTCGAATTTGTAAACAAGACTGCATGAGATTTATCTTTATGTGACTCCGTGCAGCCAATGGCAATGTCCGGTTTAGGTATAATGCCAGTAGCCGCTTGTGGATTTGACAGCTGTAATACAGCTCCACCTCCGGCACTGCCAAAACAACCACTATGCGGATGTCGGCTGAATCTGATCTGATTGAATGGAACCCCTAGAAAATGAGTCTGGGAGGAAGGGTGGGCCAGCCAATAGAGAGGGGTCTGGGAGGAAGGATGGGCCAGCCAATAGAGAGGGGTCTGGGAGGAAGGGTGGGCCAGCCAATAGAGAGGGGTCTGGGAGGAAGGGTGGGCCAGCCAATAGAGAGGGGTCTGGGAGGAAGGGTGGGCCAGCCAATAGAGAGGGGTCTGGGAGGAAGGATGGGCCAGCCAATAGAGAGGGGTCTGGGAGGAAGGGTGGGCCAGCCAATAGAGAGGGGTCTGGGAGGAAGGGTGGGCCAGCCAATAGAGAGGGGTCTGGGAGGAAGGGTGGGCCAGCCAATAGAGAGGGGTCTGGGAGGAAGGGTGGGCCAGCCAATAGAGAGGGGTCTGGGAGGAAGGGTGGGCCAGCCAATAGAGAGGGGTCTGGGAGGAAGGGTGGGCCAGCCAATAGAGAGGGGTCTGGGAGGAAGGGTGGGCCAGCCAATAGAGAGGGGTCTGGGAGGAAGGGTGGGCCAGCCAATAGAGAGGGGTCTGGGAGGAAGGGTGGGCCAGCCAATAGAGAGGGGTCTGGGAGGAAGGGTGGGCCAGCCAATAGAGAGGGGTCTGGGAGGAAGGGTGGGTCAGCCAATAGAGAGGGGTCTGGGAGGAAGGGTGGGCCAGCCAATAGAGAGGAGTCTGGGAGGAAGGATGGGCCAGCCTATAGAGAGGAGTCTGGGAGGAAGGATGGGCCAGCCAATAGAGAGGGGTCTGGGAGGAAGGGTGGGCCAGCCAATAGAGAGGGGTCTGGGAGGAAGGGTGGGCCAGCCAATAGAGAGGGGTCTTAAGGCCTGCTTAAAAAGTCCAAACAGTTGAGAAGCCCTGAGATTGTCAGCAAGGGAGTTCCAAAGGTGTGGTACGCACCACCCCTCTCTATTGGCTGGCCCACCCTTCCTCCCAGACCCCTCTCTATTGGCTGGCCCACCCTTCCTCCCAGACCCCTCTCTATTGGCTGGCCCACCCTTCATCCCAGACTCCTCTCTATTGGCTGGCCCACCCTTCCTCCCAGACTCCTCTCTAGGAGCGGGTCCTAGTAGTAGTACACCCACCATGGTTCCAAGTTCGCCCTTATGGTAGCTACTCTACACCCACCATGGTTCCAAGTTCTCCCCTACAGTAGCTACTCTACACCCACCATGGTTCCAAGTTCTCCCCTACAGTAGCTACTCTACACCCACCATGGTTCCAAGTTCGCCCTTATGGTAGCTACTCTACACCCACCATGGTTCCAAGTTCTCCCCTACAGTAGCTACTCTACACCCACCATGGTTCCAAGTTCTCCCCTACAGTAGCTACTCTACACCCACCATGGTTCCAAGTTCTCCCCTACAGTAGCTAGTCTACACCCACCATGGTTCCAAGTTCTCCCCTACAGTAGCTAGTCTACACCCACCATGGTTCCAAGTTCTCCCCTACAGTAGCTAGTCTACACCCACCATGGTTCCAAGTTCTCCCCTACAGTAGCTAGTCTACACACACCATGGTTCCAAGTTCTCCCCTACAGTAGCTAGTCTACACTCACCATGGTTCCAAGTTTACCCCTACAGTAGCTAGTCTACACCCACCATGGTTCCAAGTTCTCCCCTACAGTAGCTAGTCTACACCCAAAATGGTTCCAAGTTCTCCCCTACAGTATCTAGTCTACACCCACCATGGTTCCAAGTTCGCCCCTACAGTAGCTAGTCTACACCCACCATGGTTCCAAGTTCTCCCCTACAGTAGCTAGTCTACACCCACAACAGATGGTTCACAACAGATGAATGACTTGTGAGGACATCTAAGGCCTCCTACCACAAGAACCCCAGATCTAAAGTCACAATAGAGACCCACTGGCACCGGTAAAAGAAAATACAAACAAAAAATGTATTTTGATTTCTATGCAACAATAAGCAGGAAGGTTATGTTAATGTTAATGAGTTAATGTATTTACCTTCTAAAAATGAACCTGAATCTCATGCATGAGAATAGTGCCAACCGGTCCAGAAGGTGGTTTGATAAAACCACGTAGCTTTGCCTGAGACCTGAAGAGCCGATATTCGTGGTACAGACGGAGTAAATACCTACTTCTTCCCCGTTCTTTCCTTATAATACCTTACCTCTTATCTTCTAACACACACACACTCGTCTTTTCTTACTACCAACGGTATCTGCGGTACCTGCTTTTTACTTGTTATATATGTGGTCTTACCTATACCTTAGTTAGATGCACTGACTGTAATTCGCACTAGATAACAGTTTATTCCAAATTACTCAAATATAAATGTCTAAACATAAAAGCATGAAGCCCATTTCATTAACATATGGTAAGAGCAGAAAGATTATTTACATGTAATTGTGTTTGTAGGCACAATCTAAGCTGTGGCTAACGTTAGTGTAAAGGCAGGAGAGAGAGAGAGGGAGAGGGAGAGGGAGAGGGAGAGGGAGAGAGAGGGAGAGGGAGAGGGAGAGAGAGAGAGAGAGAGAGGGAGAGGGAGAGGGAGAGGGAGAGGGAGAGGGAGAGAGAGAGAGAGAGGGAGAGGGAGAGGGAGAGGGAGAGGGAGAGGGAGAGGGAGAGAGACACAGAGAGAGACACAGAGAGAGACACAGAGAGAGACACAGAGAGACACAGAGAGAGAGAGAGAGAGAGAGAGAGAGAGAGAGAGAGAGAGAGAGAGAGAGAGAGAGAGAGAGAGAGAGAGAGAGAGAGAGAGAGACAGAGACAGAGACAGAGACAGAGACAGAGACAGAGACAGAGAGAGACAGAGAGAGAGAGAGAGACAGAGAGAGAGACAGAGAGAGAGAGAGAGACAGAGAGACAGAGACAGGTGGGGGTCTGGCTGAGAGCGATAAGAGAGTGTACGCTGGAGGCACAATGACAGCAGACGAAGACTCCTCCTCTCCTCCTCTCCTCTCCTCCTTTCCTCTCCTCCTTTCCTTTCCTCTCCTCTTTGCCTCTCCTCTTTGCCTCTCCTCTTTGCCTCTCCTCTTTGCCTCTCCTCTTTGCCTCTCCTCTTTGCCTCTCTTCTTCGCCTCTCTTCTTTGCCTCTCCTCTTTGCCTCTCCTCTTTGCCTCTCCTCTTCGCCTCTCCTCTTCGCCTCTCCTCTTCGCCTCTCCTCTTCGCCTCTCCTCTTCGCCTCTCCTCTTCGCCTCTCCTCTTTGCCTCTCCTCTTCGCCTCTCCTCTTTGCCTCTCCTCTTTGCCTCTCTTCTTCGCCTCTCCTCTTCGCCTCTCCTCTTCGCCTCTCCTCTTCGCCTCTCCTCTTCGCCTCTCCTCTTTGCCTCTCCTCTTTGCCTCTCCTCTTCGCCTCTCCTCTTCGCCTCTCCTCTTTGCCTCTCCTCTTTGCCTCTCCTCTTTGCCTCTCCTCTTTGCCTCTCTTCTTCGCCTCTCCTCTTTGCCTCTCCTCTTTGCCTCTCCTCTTTGCCTCTCCTCTTTGCCTCTCCTCTTTGCCTCCCTTCTTCGCCTCTCCTCTTCGCCTCTCCTCTTTGCCTCTCCTCTTCGCCTCTCCTCTTCGCCTCTCCTCTTTGCCTCTCCTCTTTGCCTCTCCTCTTTGCCTCTCCTCTTTGCCTCTCTTCTTCGCCTCTCCTCTTTGCCTCTCCTCTTTGTCTCTCCTCTTTGCCTCTCCTCTTTGCCTCTCCTCTTTGCCTCTCTTCTTCGCCTCTCCTCTTCGCCTCTCCTCTTCGCCTCTCCTCTTCGCCTCTCCTCTTCGCCTCTCCTCTTTGCCTCTCCTCTTCGCCTCTCCTCTTCGCCTCTCCTCTTCGCCTCTCCTCTTTGCCTCTCCTCTTTGCCTCTCCTCTTTGTCTCTCCTCTTTGCCTCTCCTCTTCGCCTCTCCTCTTTGCCTCTCCTCTTCGCCTCTCCTCTTTGCCTCTCCTCTTCGCCTCTCCTCTCCTCTTCGTGTCTCCTCTTCGCCTCTCCTCTTTGCCTCTCCTCTCCTCTTTGCTTCTCCTCTTTGCCTCTCCTCCTTGCCTCTCCTCCTTGCCTCTCTTCCTATCAAATCAAACTTTATTAGTCACATGCGCCAAAGTGTAGACCGTGAAATGCTTACTTACTAGCCCTTAACCAACAGTGCCATTCAAGAAGAGTCAAGAAAATGTTTACCAAATAAGCTAAAGTAAAAAAAATTAAAATAACACATTAAAATAACAATAACGAGGCTATATACAGGGGGTACCGGTACCGAGTCAATGTGCGGGGGTACAGGTTAGTCGAGGTAATTTGTACATGTAGGTAGGGGTGAAGTGACTATGATAATAGATAATAAACAGTGAGTAGAAGCAGTGTACAAAACAAACGGAGGGGGGTGTCAACGTAAATAGTCCGGTGGCCATTTGATTAATTGTTCAACAGTCTTATGGATTGGGGGTAGAAGCTGTTAAGGAGCCTTTTGGTCCTATATCTTGGCGCTCCGGTAACGCTTGTCGTATTTACCTTCAGCTCTACTTGACCGTGGCATATTGTGATGGTCAATATACAGTACATGATGGGGAAAGTATATTGGAATCGTAAGATTGACCGTCATCTGACAGTGTATTCTGAATCCACATAGGTCTACACTAGACGTACACTACTAGTTGTAAATCTGAAAAACTCAAGTAGTATGATATGGTATGATATGTTATGATATGCTATGATATGTTATGATATGGTATGATATGGTATGATATGGTATGATATGGTATGATATGGTATGATATATTATGATATGCTATGATATGTTATGATATGGTATGATATGGTATGATATGGTATGATATGGTATGATATGTTATGACATGTTATGACATGTTATGATATATTATGATATGTTATGACATGTTATGTTTTGGTATGGTTACGTAAGACATATGATTACTTTTAAGGCAACAACTAAAGTAGGGTGGTTGGTCAGGGTGGATGAGACGGCATATAATGCAAACATCTAGCAACCCAATGGTTGCAAATTCTAATCTGATCACGGAAAACTTTAGCATTTTAGCTAATTAGCATCTTTTCAACTACTGCTTACTGCTTTTTAGCTACTTTGCAACTACTTAGCATGTAAGCTAACCCTTCCCCTAAACTTAACCCTCACCTTAATAATTTTAGCTAACCCTAACCTGACTCCTAAACTTAACCCTAACACCTGGCCTAGACAATGTTAGCCAGCTAACTAACATTAGCCACCTAGCTAGACTTGGTAACATATAATATGTTTTGCAAATTCATAACATATAATATGACTTGTAATTCCTAACATGTCATACAAAATGGGTGATGGACATCCACAAAGTGACACATACCGTACGAAACAGAACAGATCATATTAAATGGAGTATCTTTAATTTACGTACAGAATAATATGAAATGGTCTGAGACCAGGTTGCTCAAATTGGGTAATTTACAAAACACTGATATTTACTAGTTGTTAAACGTTAAATTGTTGTTCTTCAAGTGTGATACCAACGCTTTCAAATATCCCTTCACATCTGACCATTCAAGGAACTAAGTATTATAGATAATTAGTAAATATTGATCTGCCATGTCCCTGAAAGTGTTGGAAATGTCAGCCAGTCTGTATATGTAGTGTAAGTAATGGACTGTAGATCAGCTATCCCTGGTCCCATTACTGACCGCAGATCAGATATCCCTGGTCCCATTACTGACCGCAGATCAGATATCCCTGGTCCCATTACTGACTGCAGATCAGATATCCCTGGTCCCATTACTGACCGCAGATCAGATATCCCTGGTCTCATTACTGACTGACAGTAGATCAGATATCCCTGGTCCCATTACTGACCGCAGATCAGATATCCCTGGTCCCATTACTAACTGCAGATCAGATATCCCTGGTCCCATTACTGACCGTAGATCAGATATCCCTGGTCCCATTACTAACCGTAGATCAGATATCCCTGGTCTCATTACTGACTGCAGATCAGATATCCCTGGTCCCATTACTGACTGCAGATCAGATATCCCTGGTTCTGTTACTGACCGTGGATCAGATATCCCTGGTCCCATTACTGACCGCAGATCAGATATCCCTGGTCCCATTACTGACTGCAGATCAGATATCCCTGGTCCCATTACTGACTGCAGATCAGATATCCCTGGTCCTGTTACTGACCGTAGATCAGATATCCCTGGTTCTGTTACTGACCGTGGATCAGATATCCCTGGCCCCATTACTGACCGTAGATCAGATATCCCAGGTCCCATTACTGACTGCAGATCAGATATCCCTGGTCCCATTACTGACTGCAGATCCGATATCCCTGGTCCCATTACTGACCGCAGATCAGAAATCCCTGGTCCCATTACTGACCACGGATCAGATATCCCTGGTCCCATTACTGACCGTAGATCAGATATCCCTGGTCTCATTACTGACTCACCGTAGATCAGATATCCCTGGTCCCATTACTGACCGTAGATCAGATATCCCTGGTCCAATTACTGACCGTAGATCAGATATCCCTGGTCCCATTACTGACCGTAGATCAGATATCCCTGGTCCCATTACTGACCATAGATCAGATATCCCTGGTCCCATTACTGACCGTAGATCAGATATCCCTGGTCCCGTTACTGACCATAGAGCAGATATCCCTGGTTCTGTTACTGACCGCAGATCAGATATCCCTGGTTCTGTTACTGACCGTAGGTCAGATATCCCTGGTCCCGTTACTGACCGTAGATCAGATATCCCTGGTCCCATTACTGACTGCAGATCCGATATCCCTGGTCCCATTACTGACCGCAGATCAGAAATCCCTGGTCCCATTACTGACCACGGATCAGATATCCCTGGTCCCATTACTGACCGTAGATCAGATATCCCTGGTCTCATTACTGACTCACCGTAGATCAGATATCCCTGGTCCCATTACTGACCGTAGATCAGATATCCCTGGTCCAATTACTGACCGTAGATCAGATATCCCTGGTCCCATTACTGACCGTAGATCAGATATCCCTGGTCCCATTACTGACCATAGATCAGATATCCCTGGTCCCATTACTGACCGTAGATCAGATATCCCTGGTCCCGTTACTGACCATAGAGCAGATATCCCTGGTTCTGTTACTGACCGAAGATCAGATATCCCTGGTTCTGTTACTGACCGTAGGTCAGATATCCCTGGTCCCGTTACTGACCGTAGATCAGATATCCCTGGTCCCATTACTGACTGCAGATCCGATATCCCTGGTCCCATTACTGACCGCAGATCAGAAATCCCTGGTCCCATTACTGACCACGGATCAGATATCCCTGGTCCCATTACTGACCGTAGATCAGATATCCCTGGTCTCATTACTGACTCACCGTAGATCAGATATCCCTGGTCCCATTACTGACCGTAGATCAGATATCCCTGGTCCAATTACTGACCGTAGATCAGATATCCCTGGTCCCATTACTGACCGTAGATCAGATATCCCTGGTCCCATTACTGACCATAGATCAGATATCCCTGGTCCCATTACTGACCGTAGATCAGATATCCCTGGTCCCGTTACTGACCATAGAGCAGATATCCCTGGTTCTGTTACTGACCGCAGATCAGATATCCCTGGTTCTGTTACTGACCGTAGGTCAGATATCCCTGGTCCCGTTACTGACCGTAGATCAGATATCCCTGGTCCCATTACTGACCGCATATCAGAAATCCCTGGTCCCATTACTGCTCTAGTCACTGTTTCTCATTCGGTCCTACAGCAATGTTCCAAACTGAGATAGATTGGAAGATGTGGAGCATGTCAATCACCTTAAAAAGGAATACGGTGTCATAGGGGTCTGGTCAAAAGTAGTGCACTATGTAGGGAATAGGGTGCCATAGGGCTCTGGTCTAAAGTAGTGCACTATGTAGGGAATAGGGTGCCATTTGTGATTCACACACCCGGGGAAAAATATATATCATATTCATGGATGGTAAAACTAGGGACCTCATGCCCAGGTCTAGCTTTCAGAGGTGACATCACTTAAAACAAGTGTTGAATGATTTAAAAAGATTGCAGCATAGTTCCCTGTATACTGTTCTATATGATATGGTGTTCCATGTAAATTATTGATGTAGTGACTTTTGCTCGTGGCTAGAAAGAATTGTATTAAATGACTACTACCAAATACTAGAATGTATTAAAACATGACCAATCTCTGCACCCAGAACGTACAGTTTTGTGTAACTACTGGAGGGAACAGGTTATAACATACCATGGGAGTTAACGAGTAATCATATTCACCTGAAGAAAACTAAAAACTAAAAACTTGCCCAGCGCGCCAATGAAAAAAGAGCCCGCCCTGCCCTCCTGGTTATAACACCTGGGCTCGCATTCATTTCCTCAATCCAGGACTGCTCTTCAGCGAGCCCAAACCCCCTGACGGAGCAGGGCCGAAATACGTTATACCTCGTTCCCTGCTCCAGGGAACAGTAGTTTTATTCATAACTGTACGTTCCCTTTTCAGTCAGTCACTCTGTATAACATACTATGGGGAGATACAATCACGCCCCCAAGCGAGCTCAGAGGGTACCAAACTAGGAAGCCCACGGCAACCCGAGAACACACTGTTTCCACCGGCTACAAAAAGGGGTTAGCAGAAGACTCCCTTTCCAGTTAATACTTACCTGAGAAGATTGAACTGTCAGAGCCCAATATAGGGAACCAGAACCTGCTGCAACTTGGTTATGGACATTGACACGCTGCAACTACAGCGTAAGTCCGTAGACCCCACGGTTCCAAGAACAATACTTACCTTGCGAGCCTGAAAATGTCATAGCTTATACAAGGAACCGCAAGTCCAAAACAACAGAACACCAGTCGTGACTTGGTAAAGCGCACACGCATGCTGCATAGCATCAACCCAGAGTCAATTAAAAAAAGACAGTCCGAGGCTCAAACCCACAAAGAACCTGCAGTAACCTGGAAACTGTACTTGCAATCTGTCACAGCAGCACAAGTCTTAAACCCACAGGGAAACGGTGGTAATCATTCAGAAATGCACACTCTGCGCACTGCCATAGATCAAGGCAGCCCAAGGCTCAAACCCAGAAGGAAACTGTGTTTTACCCGGATAAAATGTGCAACCTGCGTGGTCCTTAACACCCAGGAACCAGCCCTAAGAACACTATGAGCCACACTGGGTGCAGGTACATCCAAGCGATAAAACTTCACAAAAAAGGTATGGTAGGCAACCAACTGGCTGCAGCACAGATATCACCAATCGTCATGCCCCTTGAACAACACCCGAGAAGCTGCCACACCCCTAATGGAATGAACACGCACTGTGCTAGGAAACCCTTTGTCCTTTGCTGTCACACCTTGGAGATGGCCTCCACAATCCAATGAGAAAGACACTGCTTAGAAAGCGCACTACTCCGAGCTGGATTAGCAAAACAGACAAAAAGCTGGTCACAAACGCAGATGTCCTCGTTCCTACAGTATCTATGTAGAGTGCATTCAGAAAGTATTCAGACACCTTGACTTTTTCACAATTGTTGGTTATGTAACAGCCTTAGTCTGAAATTGATTGAATTGTTTGTTTTTTTAACTCATCCATCTACACACAATACCCCATAATGACAAAGCAAAAACTGGTTTCGCAAATGTATAAAAAATAAAAAACTGAAATATCAAATTTACGAAACTATCCAGACCCTTTACTCAGTACTTTGTTTAATTAAGCACCTTTGGCAGCGATTACAGCCTCGATTCTTCTTGGGTATGATGCTACAAGCTTGGTCACCTCCCTGACCAAGGCCCTTCTTCCATGATTACTCAGTTTGACCGGGCGGCCAGCTCTACGAAGGGTCTTGGTGGTTCCAAACTTCTTCCAATTGAGAATGATGGAGGCCACTGTGTTCTTGGGGACCTTCAATTCTGCAGAAATGTGTTGGTACCCTTCCCCAGATCTGTACCTCGACACAATCTCAGTCTCAGAGCTCTACGGACAATTCCTTCGGCCTCATGGCTTGGTTTTTGCTCTGACATGCACTGTCAACTGTGGGACCTTATATAGACAGGTGTGTGCCTTTCCAAATCATGTCTAAGGAATTTAATTTTACCACAGGTGGACACCAATAAAGTTGTAGAAACATCTCAAGGATAATCAATGGAAACTAGATGCAGCTGAGCTCAATTTCGAGTCTCATAGCAAATTTATATCTTTTATAAATATGCCCAAAAACTCTTATGTCATTGTGGGTTATTGTGTGTACATTGATGAGGTAAAAATATTATTTAATCCATCTTAGAAAAAGGCTATAACCTGATGAGGACCAGAGGGCGCTATTTACACTTTTGGGGAAAATCGTTCCCAATTTAAACGGCCTCGTACTCAATTCTTGCTCGTACAATATGCATATTATTATTACTATTGGATAGAAACCACTCTCTAGTTTCTAAAGCCGTTTGAATTTTGTCTGTGGGTAAAACAGAACTCTTTTGGCAGCACACTTTCTGACCAGGAAGTGGAAAGTCTGAATTCGATGCTCTGTTTAAGGACCTGCCTATAAATGGGCATGATACGTATGACTATACGTGCACGTCATACACCTTCCCCTAGATGTCAAGAGGAACTGAGAGAAGAAATGAGTTGATTATCTTGGCCTGAGATGGAATGAACCCTCTTGGAATGATGTGTCCTCCATTTTAGGTTATTTGGAAGGCTCGTGGAGGGACCTGTAATTGCCTTCTGAAAAGCTGAAGCTGAAAAGCTGTCGGGCGAATACTATCTCCGGCTTTGATTTTATTTGATACATGTCACAATATCATCGTAAAGTATGTTTTTTCAATATAGTTTTATTAGAATATTGATATTTTTTCGGGACGTTAGGCGTGTTGCGTTGTCTGTGTTTGTTGACGATGGAGAACTACTTGCCACTTGGCTAGTGCGCTTGCTAATTCAAGAGGGACAAAGGACATTCTAAAACCAAACAACGATTGTTCCCGACAAAGGACCTCTTGTAGAACATTCTGATGGAAGCGCATAAAAAGTACGACTCATTTTATGATTCTATTTCATATATCTGTCGAACTGTGTACTATTAGTTTTGCGCTCAGGTTTTGGTCACTATCTCGCCATAACCTAAGCCTTATGTCGTAAATAAGTTATTTTTAGAATTCTAACACTGCGATTGCATTAAGAACTAGTGTATCTATCATTTCCTATACAACATGTATTTTTTTGTAATGTTTATGAATAGTTATTTGGTCAGAATAGGTGAAAGTCTAATAGAAATATCCGCACATTCTGGGAAAAATATGCTACGTTAGCACAGTGTGTAACCACTGATTTCAGCTCTAAATATGCACATTTTCGAACAAAACATAAGTGTATGTATAACCTGATGTTATAGGACTGTCATCTGATGGAGCTTATCAAGGTTAGTCAAAAATTATATATCTTTTGCTGGTTTGTTACGATCGCTAACGTGCCTATTGCTATCGCTAACGTGCCTTGATGAATGAATGCGGTAGTGTGGTAGGCTATTGTAGTAAGCTAATATAATGCTATATTGTGTTTTCGCTGTAAAACACTTAAAAAATCTGAAATATTGGCTGGATTCACAAGATCTTTGTCTTTCATTTGCTGTACACCATCGATTTTTCAGAAATGTTTTATGACGAGTATTTAGGGATTGCACGTTGGTGTCTGTAATTACTCTGGCTGCTTCCGTGCTATTTCTGATGGTAGCTGTTATTGTAGCTGCAATGTAAAACTGATTTATAGCTCAAATATGCACATTTTTCGAACAAAACATAGATTTATTGTATAACATGTTATAAGACTGTCATCTGATGAAGTTGTTTCTTGGTTAGTTTGGTTGGTTCTTGGTTAGTTAGGTTGGCTTTGTGCATGCTACCTGTGCTGTGAAAAATGTCTGTCCTTTTTTTGTATTTGGTGGTGAGCTAACATAAATATACGTGGTGTTTTCACTGTAAAACATTTTAAAAATCGGACATGTTGGCTGGATTCACAAGATGTGTATCTTTCAAATGCTGTATTGGACTTGTTAATGTGTGAAAGTTAAATATTTCAAAAAAATATATTTTGAATTTCGCGCTCTGCCTTTTCAGTGGAATGTGGGAGGAGTTCCGCCTGCGGAACCCCAGAGCCAGACAGGATAACATAACAAAATGTTGAAAAAGGGAAGGGGTATGAATACTCTCCGAATGCACTGTACATGCATAGGCCATGTAACCTCCGTTGTTTACTAGAAGGAAACGGAGGAGGTACGAAAGAGAAAGCTGGAAAACCAGAGACCTGTCAAATATAGATAGAACCTTGGAGTCAAACTGTATTATTAACTTCACTTTGGAGTCGCCAGGCACAAACTCCAAACAGAAAGTGTGTACTGACTGTTTTTTCGAGATCCCAACCGCACTTGGCTGATGCCAAGTCCATGAGCAGGGCGGTCTTTTAGAAAAGGAAGGACCTTTATGTCCTGAGACTCCAATGGTTCAAACGGAGGCTGACACAGAGTGTCCAGGACCAAGGCCAGGTCATAGGTCGTATAGGCTTAGACACTGGTCTGAGGCGACGCCCTCCTTTCAGGAACCGCACTACCAGAGGATGAGACCCCGGGGTAGAGCCGTCAATCCAAGTGTAACATGCCAAAATGGCTGCCATGTAAACAAACCTGTGGAAAAATAAATGTTCTTCTAAAATAAAAAAAAACTCTTGCAAGAACATCAAAATGTCCACCAAAGAGCTATGAAAAGGAGGATGTCCTTCAACCTGCCACCAACCCTCAAACACCACTTAGATGTATTCAAATCCCCTCACAGAGGGTGTCCTTGAAGTGAAACCTCAGAAATATTTTGTGGTGAGGATGTGGGGCGGCAGGTATTGCAAGATCTAATCCCCGAGCTGACAAGGTAAAACTCTGTCGTTCTGCCCCCTGAACAAGGCAGTTAACCCACTGTTCCTAGGCCATCATTGAAAATAAGATTTTTTTCTTAACTGACTTGCCTCGTTAAATTAAGGTTAAATAAAAACTACTATAGATGCTTGAAAATATGCATCCTCAGATTGATGGACATGAACCAACTGCTGGGACGCACTAAATGTATTAGCCGCCGAAGCGGCTACCCTTGGACACCATAAGTCAAATTTCTTAAACTCGGTCCTCAGGATCCTAAGGTGGGCACGTTTTGGGTTTTGCCTTGACACTACACAGATTTGATAGGGCAAAACACTTAAATGTGCACTCCTTAGGGTCCCGAAGACCGAGTTTGGGAAAACCCTGCCATAGGCCATAGGGTAAGAGCGTCCACCAAATGACTCAAAATGTCACCGTTGACCGCCAAATAAAAAGGCGCTGTTCGTCCTTCTCAGTGGTGCATGACATCGAAGCCCTGTATATGAAAAGGTTCGGGTTTCCAGATATCATATGTCTCCTAGTAATAATCAAGATGTGGAGGGGCGTTCAAGTGCATTTTCCCAGCAGGAAGGTCGTATTGCACGAGTTCTCAAAAGAACGTGAACACAGCAAGAAAGTACTGCTACTTCCTGTTTTTGCTTATCCTCGGAAGGGACTGCATGGATTCCGGAGCTGAGCCTAACACCCAATACACATTCTCCTTGCTTCGGTAGGCTATTTGTGACATAGTCAACCAGAGATGACACTGGTCCTCCGGAACCAAACAGCCTTTCTCTCCCTCAGGGCCACCGTACACAGTTCATTTTTTTCAAAGAGAGTTGCCTTCTCCAGTAACCCCAATCGTCCTAAGAAATCAGCAGTACCTCAAAGTCTTAATTCAGCCGGTGACACCGGTCACAAGAACTGGCCCGAGCCAAGGCAGCCTTAGCCTGTTTCCACCCCAGGCAAACAGGACAACACTTGTGAGTATCTTTAACTTTCACTGTGAAACCACAAGCCCTGGGGCACGGTCTGAGGTTATTATCCATATGGATAGGCTTTTGAACTTACTCTTACCACTGGCTATCTTACTCATGTGAGGAAGCACTGGCTACACAAAACAGAGAAGAAGTGGTAGACGTTTAGCAAGCACAAAAAGCAATACCAAGACCCAAAACTGACATCAAGGGGACAAGTATTCTCTTACCACTAACAGACACCTAAGTCAGAGCCGAATCTCCTAGTCTTTTCCGTGCTTGTAAATTGTATGAGACGTTCTCCTTCAGGTGAGCTGAAGAGCAAAAAATTGAGGAAATTAATGTGAGAGGTATAGTAACTAAACACTCAGCCCAGAGGTATAGTAACTAAACACTCAGCCCAGAGGTATAGTAACTAAACACTCAGCCCAGAGGTATAGTAACTAAACACTCAGCCCAGAGGTATAGTAACTAAACACTCAGCCCAGAGGTATAGTAACTAAACACTCAGCCCAGAGGTATAGTAACTAAACACTCAGCCCAGAGGTATAGTAACTAAACACTCAGCCCAGAGTTACAGTAACTAAACACTCAGCCCAGAGGTATAGTAACTAAACACTCAGCCCAAAGGTATAGTAACTAAACACTCAGCCCAGAGGTATAGTAACTAAACACTCTGCCCGGAGGTATAGTAACTAAACACTCAGCCCGGAGGTATAGTAACTAAACACTCAGCCCAGAGGTATAGTAACTAAACACTCAGCCCAGAGGTATAGTAACTAAACACTCAGCCCGGAGGTATAGTAATTAAACACTCAGCCCAGAGGTATAGTAACTAAACACTCAGCCCAGAGGTATAGTAACTAAACACTCAGCCCGGAGGTATAGTAACTAAACACTCAGCCCGGAGGTATAGTAACTAAACACTCAGCCCGGAGGTATAGTAACTAAACACTCAGCCCGGAGGTATAGTAACTAAACACTCAGCCCTGAGGTATAGTAACTAAACACTCAGCCCAGAGGTATAGTAACTAAACACTCAGCCCAGAGGTATAGTAACTAAACACTCAGCCCAGAGGTATAGTAACTAAACACTCAGCCCAGAGGTATAGTAACTAAACACTCAGCCCAAAGGTATAGTAACTAAACACTCAGCCCAGAGGTATAGTAACTAATCACTCAGCCCAGAGGTATAGTAACTAAACACTCAGCCCAGAGTTATAGTAACTAAACACTCAGCCCAGAGTTATAGTAACTAAACACTCAGCCCAGAGGTATAGTAACTAAACACTCAGCCCAGAGGTATAGTAACTAAACACTCAGCCCAGAGGTATAGTAACTAAACACTCAGCCCAGAGGTTTAGTAACTAAACAGAGAATGTTGCTGCATTTATATATGAAGGCATTCCACTCACACCATAGAGAGAGAAGTAATTCCATTGACACATACAATGACTCATATGCACACGCACACACACACACACACACGCACACACACACATGCACACACACACGTTGTGTTCTTCTATCCTAATGGGGACCTAAAATGTATTTCCATTCAAATCCTATTGGTTGTTAATACCGAGTGACGGACTGAAAGGGAACCAAGTCACCTGTGACTGAATCGTGTCCTACGATTTTATGACAAGGCGATCTCTTGTGGACAGATGCATGTAGCATACTGTAAAGTAGCAGCTGTCTACAGGCTGTGGGATGAGACCCCTAATGAGGAACTGAACATTGGACAAAAAATCACCATTTGAATGTGCGAGAGAGTCTCTCTGTTTAGAGGGGTGGAGACTTCATTAGTCGCCTTAGTACATTTTTTTATGTACTAATCTCCCCACCCCCAGAACTTAATCGAGCATCTGATGAAATTACGCAATATTTTAGTTCTGGGTGTATGAGATTAAGGTTAAGGATGTCACGAAAGACTAAACACTAGTAAAGCTATTTAGAGTATTTATAATCTTAGGTACTATGTCATATATCTGATTACGAATGCAGAACAGGGGACTTGCATTTACGTGCATGTGGATATTTCACAATTTGGAGAGATGTGCTTTTGAGATGTGTTTCAGATTGTCAGATTTTCCCTGTGATGTTGCTGTTTATCTACTGAGCAGGTGGATGGAGAGAGTGAGTGGGAAGCAATGGAGGGATACATGGATGGATGGAGGGTGGGATGTGAGATGAGAACCAGGAAAATGCAGAGAGACAGAGAGAGACAGAGAGAGACAGAGAGACAGAGAGACAGAGAGAGAGACAGAGAGAGAGAGAGAGAGAGAGAGAGAGAGAGAGAGAGAGAGAGAGAGAGAGAGAGAGAGAGAGAGAGAGAGAGAGAGAGAGACGGAGAGAGAGACGGAGACGGAGAGAGAGACAGAGAGAGAGGACAGCAGCCCTGATGTTTCTGGTCTACCACAGTGAGAGAGATAAAGGAAGATGAACTTAGAATCTTAGCTCCACTGTAAATACATCCAAAGAGATTGATGTCCCTTTAGCACACTTACCTCAGTGCAGACTACTGTGCCATTGTTGTGCATGTCATCTTGGTACACTTCTATGGGAAGTATTTGAGGATTTTTTTTATCCCAAGGATCCACTGATCCTCAATGTTCTTTATGTCGTTGGGTTTGGAGGATTGTGCGTGTTGGTGGAGTTAGGTGTTTGACGTGCAGCATGAGAGAGAGAGAGAGAGAGAGAGAGAGAGAGAGAGAGAGAGAGAGAGAGAGAGAGAGAGAGAGAGAGAGAGAGAGAGAGAGAGAGAGAGAGAGAGAGAGAGAGAGAGAGAGAGAGAGAGAGAGAGAGAGAGAGAGAGAGAGATAGAGAGAGAGAGAGAGAGAGAGAGAGAGAGAGACAGAGAGACAGAGAGAGAGAGAGAGACAGAGACAGAGAGAGAGAGAGAGAGAGAGAGAGAGAGAGAGAGAGAGAGAGAGAGACAGAGAGAGAGAGAGAGAGAGAGAGAGAGAGAGAGAGAGAGAGAGAGAGAGAGAGAGAGAGAGAGAGAGAGAGAGAGACAGAGAGAGAGACAGAGACAGAGACAGAGACAGAGACAGAGACAGAGACAGAGACAGAGAGAGAGAGAGAGAGAGAGAGAGAGAGAGAGAGAGAGAGAGAGAGAGAGACAGAGACAGAGACAGAGACAGAGACAGAGACAGAGACAGAGACAGAGACAGAGACAGAGAGAGACAGAGAGAGAGAGAGAGAGAGAGAGAGAGAGAGAGAGAGAGAGAGAGAGAGAGAGAGAGAGAGAGAGAGAGAGAGAGAGAGAGAGAGAGAGAGAGAGAGACAGAGACAGAGACAGAGACAGAGACAGAGAGACGGAGAGAGAGACGGAGACGGAGAGAGAGACAGAGAGAGAGGACAGCAGCCCTGATGTTTCTGGTCTACCACAGTGAGAGAGATAAAGGAAGATGAACTTAGAATCTTAGCTCCACTGTAAATACATCCAAAGAGATTGATGTCCCTTTAGCACACTTACCTCAGTGCAGACTACTGTGCCATTGTTGTGCATGTCATCTTGGTACACTTCTATGGGAAGTATTTGAGGATTTTTTTATCCCAAGGATCCACTGATCCTCAATGTTCTTTATGTCGTTGGGTTTGGAGGATTGTGCGTGTTGGTGGAGTTAGGTGTTTGACGTGCAGCATGAGAGAGAGAGAGAGAGAGAGAGGGGATGGAGGTAAATCATGTTTTTTTTCTTCTTCAGTGTGTCTTTCAGGAAGTAGATTAGATGGCTGCTCTGAGTGGTTCTTCTGTTGTTGCTGTTTTTGGGGAACTGGAATGCCTGACCAATCAGCCTTCCTGCCGAATGCGTAATAGGACAGTTCGACGTGGGTTTATTTCATTCCCCCAGTCCCCAGGTGACAGACAGTCAGCAGTTTCCTCACTCAGAGTTGGAGAGGCATAGTTGTGTGGGTTTGTGCCTCTGGCTAGAATGGATTGAAGTTGAACATGTAGCTAGATGTAGTAGGCTAATGTGAACTAGCTGGCCTGGTGCACCGTTGCCCACGAACGGACGTTTGGCTAGCGAATAAGCGTTTTAGCCTAGGACAACGATAACTAAAAACCGTGTATGACTGAGTCATAGACCGTTTAGGCAATATGAAAGAGAGGAGGATGGCATTTGTCTACAATTAGGGTGAGTCAACATGTTTTTTTCTACTTGTAAACACACATGTAAATCAGTACCATGGACAGCCACATCATATTTAGCTGACGTTGATTGAACTAAATCGTTGTTTTTTTTGGTAGCTTTTAGTTGTCACTGTATAATATTAAGCCTAGGTGATTAGATTATGTTGAAATAGAGCCCCACAGTGGAGGTGTCATAATACCCATAAAACCTAGCAGTCAAACAGAGAAATAGTTCCAATCATTTTCCCACCATTCATTCTTCCCATAGACAATTTTAGAACCACTTCAAATAAGGGCCGTGTTTAGTGTATGCTTACCCTGGCGTGACATTTTGATAACCATGTAAATCTCTCTTAGACAACGTGACTTTTATCAATATATTGAACTCATATTTACTCTCACATCCGAAAAATGCTAATTCGTCCCCAGGGTGACAGACAAACAGCCAGGCAGTTTCCTCACTCAGAGAGTGAGAGAGGCATAGTTGTGTGGGTTTGTTATGGAAAAAACACAAGTTGTAAATTAAAAGTTTTACCATGCTTTTAACTAAAATATAATCTGCCTGGGTCTCAAAAGTAGAGCAGGGAATGTTTCCAGACTGGGCCCTAGTTAGATTTGAACTGCATTGTCTTTAACTAGAGCCCAGAGTTATTCTAGGTTAGGTTATACAATACAAAGGAAAATCCCTTCATCTTATTTATAATATTCATGACCCTTTTACAGGCAGATTTTACGGTATTTTGCCTGTGAAATATATATATATATATGCCATTGTTTTTTAGAGCCCAATTCATCCCAATTTTGTTTAAGCCTTTCATATCTCCCGTGCACATGTCGGCAAGTGTAGGAGTGGGAGTAGACTTGGGCGGATGTGGGTGGACGTCTATTTTTAGTAAATCCATTGAATATACACCAACACTGAGAATATCCATTATTCATTTGTTTTTAGACAGGTCCTACGAAACATTATAAGACTAATAAAATGTATTTTCAAAAGAATAGAATAGCATATGTTTGAGGTTACTGGTCTGTGCATCCTAGATGGCCGTGCCATGCATATGAAATCAATAGTTGTTTTGACAAGACACACTGTTAGGCTAACCTGATCTGAGTCAACAAACATTTTATAGTAGGCTAAGAACATAATGAAATATCACATAAAATACAAATCATATTTTTCTTCACGCAACGTGCATCATGTCAAAGTGTCATATACAGTATTTTAAAAAAAAGTTATATTTCAAAAACAGAGCCCAAGGCAAGCCAATTATATATATTTCATCTCTTTCATACCTTCACTCTGATTTGTTAGGGAGCAGGTGTAAAGGGACATACCCTCACTCTGCTTTGTTAGGGAGCAGGTGTAAAGAGTCATACCTTCACTCTGATTTGTTAGGGAGCAGGTGTAAAGAGTCATACCCTCACTCTGCTTTGTTAGGGAGCAGGTGTAAAGGGTCATACCTTCACTCTGATTTGTTAGGGAGCAGGTGTAAAGGGTCATACCTTCACTCTGATTTGTTAGGGAGCAGGTGTAAAGGGTCATACCTTCACTCTGATTTGTTAGGGAGCAGGTGTAAAGGGTCATACCTTCACTCTGATTTGTTAGGGAGCAGGTGTAAAGGGTCATAACTTCACTCTGATTTGTTAGGGTGCAGGTGTAAAGAGTCATACCCTCACTCTGCTTTGTTAGGGAGCAGGTGTTAAGAGTCATACCCTCACTCTGCTTTGTTAGGGAGCAGGTGTAAAGAGTCATACCCTCACTCTGCTTTGTTAGGGAGCAGGTGTAAAGAGTCATACCTTCACTCTGATTTGTTAGGGAGCAGGTGTAAAGAGTCATACCTTCACTCTGATTTGTTAGGGAGCAGGTGTAAAGGGTCATACCTTCACTCTGATTTGTTAGGGAGCAGGTGTAAAGAGTCATACCTTCACTCTGCTTTGTTAGGGAGCAGGTGTAAAGAGTCATACCTTCACTCTGATTTGTTAGGGAGCAGGTGTAAAGGGTCATACCTTCACTCTGCTTTGTTAGGGAGCAGGTGTAAAGGGTCATACCTTCACTCTGCTTTGTTAGGGAGCAGGTGTAAAGGGTCATACCTTCACTCTGCTTTGTTAGGGAGCAGGTGTAAAGAGTCATACCTTCACTCTGCTTTGTTAGGGAGCAGGTGTAAAGGGTCATACCTTCACTCTGCTTTGTTAGGGAGCAGGTGTAAAGAGTCATACCTTCACTCTGCTTTGTTAGGGAGCAGGTGTAAAGAGTCATACCTTCACTCTGCTTTGTTAGGGAGCAGGTGTAAAGAGTCATACCTTCACTCTGCTTTGTTAGGGAGCAGGTGTAAAGAGTCATACCTTCACTCTGCTTTGTTAGGGAGCAGGTGTAAAGAGTCATACCTTCACTCTGCTTTGTTAGGGAGCAGGTGTAAAGAGTCATACCCTCACTCTGATTTGTTAGGGAGCAGGTGTAAAGTGTCATACCTCACTCTGCTTTGTTAGGGAGCAGGTGTAAAGGGTCATACCTTCACTCTGCTTTGTTAGGGACATGAGAACTTGTTCTCAACTAGCCTATCTGGTTAAATAAAGGTGAAATAAAATAAATAAAAATATGCTTAATTCTACTTGAAGGTAACAGTTCTCACTGTTGTCCTTAGGTGTTAGTTTCCACGTTATCCCCCGAGGTCTAACAGACATGGATGGACGTTGAATACTGACTTGTATCCTGGTGACCTGGCTGAGAAAATAATAGCAATCTGCATTTGAGTCTCGTGTTCATATTTCACAACCTCTGAAGGCTTTTGGAGTTGCATATTTAGGCTAAATTATAGCATGCTAAATGTTTCCGGCTCGTGGGAAGTGACAAAGAGCTCTTATAGGACCAGGGCACAAATAATAATATAATTTGGCTCTTTATTTAACCATTTTACATATAAAACCTTATTTGTTAATTGAAAATTGTGAATGACTCACCACAGGTTAATGAGAAGGGTGTGCTTGAAAGGATGCACATAACTCTGCAATGTTGGGTTGTATTGGAGAGTCTCAGTCTCATTTTCCAAACACAGTCTGTGCCTGTGTTTAGTTTTCATGCTAGTGAGGGCTGAGAATCGACTCTCACAAAGGTACGTGGTTGCAAAGGGCATCAGTGTCTTAACAGCGCGATTTGCCAAGGCAGGATACTCTGATCCAGAAATCTGGCAGTGGCTTCTGATTAAATTCAATTTTCACAAACCACTTGTTGCAATTTCAATGAGGCACTCTTGTTCAGATATCGGTAAGTGGACTGGAGGCAGGGCATGAAAGGGATAACAAATCCAGTTGTTTGTGTCATCCATTTTGGGAAAGTACCTGCGTAAATGCGCACCCAGCTCACTCAGGTGCTTCACTATATCACATTTGACATTGTCCGTAAGCTTGAGTTCATTTGCACACAACAAATTCATACAATGATGGAAAGACCTGTGTGTTGTCCTTGTTATTGCAGACAGAGAAGAGCTCCAACTTCTTAATCATAGCCTCATTTTTGTCCCACACATTGAAATTAGTTGCGGAGAGTCCCTGTAATCCTAGATTCATATTATTCAGACGAGAAAAAACATCACCCAGATTGGCCAGTCGTGTGAGAAACTCATCATCACGCAAGCGGTCAGACAAGTGAAAATTATGGTCAGTAAAGAAAACTTTAAGCTCGTCTCTCAATTCAAAAAATGGTGTCAATACTTTGCCCCCTGATAACCAGCGCACTTCTGTATGTTGTAAAAGCGTTACATGGTCGCTGCCCATATCATTGCTATTGATATGGGCAGCTCTTGCTCTCTTGCACCCCAGTATCTCTACTTACACATCATCATCTACACATCTATCACTCCAGTGTTAATACTAAATTGTAATTATTTCACCTCTATGGCCTATTTATTGCCTTACCTCCCTACTTTTCTACATTTGCACACACTGTACGTAGATTTTTCTATTTTCCGTTTGTGTTATAGACTGTACGTTTGTTTATGTGTAACTCTGCCAGGTCGCAGTTGTAAATGAGAACTTGTTCTCAACTAGACTACCTGGTTAAATAAAGGTGAAATATATATTTAAAAAAAAAAAAAAAATCATTGCATAGTGCAGAAAATACACGAGAGTTCAGAGGCCTTGCTTTAACAAAGTTAACCATTTTCACTGTAGTGTCCAAAACGTCTTTCAAGCTGTCAGGCATTCCCTTGGCAGCAAGAGCCTCTCGGTGGATGCTGCAGTGTACCCAAGTGGCGTTGGGAGCAACTGCTTGCACGCGTGTTACCACTCCAATATGTCTCCCTTTCATGGCTTTTGGCCATCAGTACAGATACCAACATGAGCAGCAGCTATGTTTGGCTACATACGGACCGTTAGTGGAATTCCCGCGAGAGAGTAACGGTTAATGTGATTGGATGATAATTATTTGACTAGGCTACCTGTATTTGACATTGTGTTGTTATTTCGCTGAACACTAGATGGTTTAATTGTATTTTTTGGCAGTGAAACAAGGCTACTCAGGCAAGAATAAAAACTCACCCAAATGTATTGCCCCGTTGTTTGAAAATGTTTGAAAATGTGAAGATTTTTTATTTTTATGTGAATCACATTTTTATTTGGCGTACCCCAGACGGCATTAAGTGTACGCCTGCAGACTACCTGCCGTAGAGGAATGGAAGGCCAATGGTGACTTTAAAACAGTTACAGAGTTTAATGGCTGTGATAGGAGAACACGGTGGATGGATCAACAACATTGTAGTTACTCCACAATACTAACCTGAATGACAGAGTTAAGGAGGAAGCCTGTACAGAATACAACTATTCCAAAACATGCATCCTGTTTGAAACAAGGCACTGAAGTAATACTGTAAAAAATTGTGGCAAAGCAATACACTTTTTGTTCTGAATACTGAGGCTTATGTTTGGTGCAAATCCTATACAACGCATTACTGAGTACCAGTCTCTATATTTTCAATCATAGTGGTGGCTACATCATGTTATGGGTATGCTTGTAATCATTGAGGATTGGCAGAGTTTTTCAGGATAAAAAAATAGGCAGAATAGAGTTTAGCACAGTCAAAATCCTAGAGGAAAACCTGGTTCAGTCTACTTTCCACCAGACACTGGGAGATTAATTCACCTTTCAGCAGGACAATAACCTAACTGGAGTTGCTTAAAATCTAAAAATATGTTTCCACTTTGTTATTATGGGGTATTGTGTGTAGATGGGTGAGACGTTTAATTTTGATTTAATCCATTTTGAATTCAGGCTGTAACATAACCACATGTGGTAAAAGACAAGATGAAATACTTTCTGAAGACACTGCATGTCAGTATCTCTCCTTATCCCTTCTCTGAAGGAATATTTGTGATTCTCTAGTTGATTTACATCACCCAGAGGGAATTTATCCACTTGCTCAGTCAATCAACCAATCATTATGATCTAGAGTGATTGTTTTATTAATTTACAGTACATTTTGATGAAATAGTGCTGGAATAAAATAGAGCCATGTTATTGTTTGTTTTTATCACCACTTATTGTGAAAGATGAAAGATTGTGAAAGGTAATTGAAAGATGAAGACATAACACTTAATCATCCCTTTCATACTGCTTGATATCAGTACATACAATTGAAATATATCATTGTGTCCATTGGTTAATGAAGCTAACAACGTAAAAATATCCCTGGGCAATCAAGAACATTTACAGAAAAAGGCAAAATTAAGACATTAAAATGTATTTACTTGGATAAAGTTGTTTGCAGTTAGCCAGTTAAGCAATGTGTGGATAGGCTTAAACTGTGATGCCAATGCAGAGTAATGATTTATGAGATCTTTGATCATGAACAATATATAATTCAGTTATAAACTGTTATTTTGGATTGTTTTACTCCTAACCAGGGATGGAAACTAAGGATTATGGGCACTGGTCAGCCTGACTAGTAGACTGCATTTTTTAAACATATGTGTCATGCAATATTTGAAAAGACAAAATGTCACTAACCGTCAGTGTCATGTGTTCATGAATGTCTAGGGAAGCCATGCTTCCACAAACATGGTTGCCAAGGAAAAATCACCATGAAAAGATAATAACATACAAAATATTGTATCTTTTGCCTCTCTGTTTTTCATAAATGTCCTACAATTTGCAGGAAGCTGAATGTATCTCACCGGAGAAAGCATCCAAGCGAACTCAACAGCTGCCTGGTCAAAAAAAGAGTGACATTGTTGCTGCACGTAGCATTGAATGCCAGGCAAGCCAGCGAGAATTTGGCCTCCCTTGATAAAACAAATATGAAATAATAGCTGTGAATGGTCCTGGCGCACCAAAAAAAGTACAAAGGGAAGCCAGTTTGGATTTGGCTTCACACCAATCACATCAGAAGCCAAACGTCATTGACAGAAAACTTGAATTGTTGCATCTCATTGTGTTGTTGTCCTCCGGTGGCTGGCTAGCTGGCTAACATTGTCCCTTTACTAAATTAGTCATGGATGGAGATAAGGATTTGGACTTCAAATCAAATGGTAGTAGTCACATGCGCCGAATACAACTGCTTACTTACGAGCCCTTAATCAACAATGCAGTTTTAAAAAATATGGATAAGAAGAAGAAATAAAAGTAACAAGTAATTAAAGAGCAGCAGTAAAATAACAATAGTGAGACTATATACAGGGGTTTACCGGTACAGAGTCAATGTGGAGGCTATATACAGGGGGTACCGGTACACAGTCAATGTGGAGGCTATATACAGGGGGTACCGGTACAGAGTCAATGTGGAGGCTATATACAGGGGGTACCGGTACAGAGTCAATGTGGAGGCTATATACAGGGGGTACCGGTACAGAGTCAATGTGGAGGCTATATACAGGGGGTACCGGTACAGAGTCAATGTGCGGAGGCACCGGTTAGTTGAGGTAATATGTACATGTAGGTAGAGTTATTAAAGTGACTAGGCATAGATGATAACAACAGAGAGTAGCAGCGGTGTAAAAGAAGGGGAGAGGGGAGGATGCAAATAGTCTTGGTAGCCATTTGATTAGATGTTCAGGAGTCTCGGGGGTAGAAGCTGTTTAGAAGCCTCTTGGACCTAGACTTGACTCTTCGGTACCGCTTGCCGTGCGGTATCAGAGTTAACAGTCTATGACTAGTGTGGCTGGAATCTTTGACAACTTTTAGGGTCTTCCTCTGACACCGCCTGGTATAGAGGTCCTGGATGGGAGGAAGCTTGGCCCCAGTGATGTACTGGGACATACGCACTACGCTCAGTAGTGCCTTGCGGTCGGAGGCCGAGCAGTTGCCATACCAGGCAGTGATGCAACCAGTCAGGATGCTCTCGATGGTGCAGCTGTAGAACCTTTTGGCGATCTGAGGACGCATGCCAAATCTTTCAGTCTCCTGTGGTTTTACTTAATTTTCCGTACTGGCCCATAATTATAACGGTGATTCTGATTCAACCATAGGTGAAAAATATGTAAAAAAAATAAATAATACATTTTAAAAAATGCATTGTGCCCCTGGCCTGAGGATGGAAGTTGAACATGTAGCTAGATGTAGTAGGCTAATGTGAACTAGCTGGCCTGGTGCACTGTTGCCCATGAAAGGACGTTTGGCTAGCGAACAAGCGTTTTAGCCATGCAGCCTAGGACAACAAAAACTACAAGTGTGTATGACAGAGTCATAAACCATTTAGTCAACATGAAAGAGAGGAGGATGGCATTGGTGTTTCTCTACATATTTTTTCTACTTGCAGGAACCCACACACACACACACATACAGAGAAATCAGTACCATGGACAGCCACATCATATTCAGCTGACATTGATTGGACTAAATCATTTTTGTTATCTGTGGTTGTCACTGTGTTAGACGAAGCATAGATGAGCCCTACAGTGGAGGTGTCATAATACCCACACAACCTAGCAGTCAAACAGGGAAATGGTACAAATCATTTTTTTCCACCACTCATTTTTCCAATAGAGAATTTTAAAATAAGGTCTGTGTTTCATGTATGCTTACCCTGGCGTGATGTTTTGATAACCATGTAAATCTCTCTCGGACAAGGTGACTTTTATCAATATATCGGGTCTATTTATTCTCAGATCCGAAAATACTGATTACTATCAAAGTAGACATCATACAAAACTACAAATCCCTGCTCCTTCAGGTCATCTCTAGCTGACACTTTTGCTAACAGTTATCATGTCAAATTAAAACTTGCACAAAACAATTAACAACATTTTCAATTTAAAGAAGTTTAGTGAATTTATCCATTACTAAATTGAGCTAACATTAGATTGTTAATCCAGAGATTCTTACCTTAGCCTCGATTCAGCTATCTCGTTCATATCATCATGGCATTTGTTGTTCTTTATGATAGCCACATTTGCAACTACTTAGCATTTCATTTTTTGTGAAAAACCTGCTCGTCCTGTTCAATACAGGTGAATACATTGATGAAGTCACCTTTTCCCAGAGAGAATTACACGGTTATCAAAACTTCATAGCACTTATTTTAAGTGTTTCTAAAATCCACCATGGGAAAAATGGTGGGAAAACTATTGGAACCATTTCCTTGTTTGACCGCTAGGTTTTATGGGTAATAAATCAAATCAATTTGTATTTGTCACATGCACGGAATACAAGAGGTGTAGTAGACCTTACAGTGAAATGCTGAATACAACAGGTGTAGTAGACCTCACAGTGAAATGCTGAATACAACAGGTGTAGACCTCACAGTGAAATGCTGAATACAACAGGTGTAGTAGACCTTACAGTGAAATGCTGAATACAACAGGTGTACTAGACCTTACAGTGAAATACTTACTTACAAGCCCTTAACCAACAATGCAGTTAAAAAAAATTTTTTAATGTAAAAATAAATAAATAAGTACAAAATGTAAACAACAAACGGTTAAAGAGCAGCAGTAAAGTAACAGTAGCAAGGCTATGTACAGCGGGTATGTGAGGGGGCACCGGCTAGTCGAGGTAATTGAGGTAATATGTACTTGTAGGTAGAGTTTAAGTGACTATGCATACATAATAACCAGAGAGTAGCAGGAAGGGTTGGGGGGGAAATGTGAATTGTCTGAGCAGCCATTTGATTAGCTGTTCAGGAGTCTTATGGCTTGGGGTAGAAGCTGTTAAGAAGCCTTTTGGACCTCGACTTGGCACTCCGGTATTATGACTCATACTGTGGTCCTCTATGGTGGTAGAAAAGTGGAGGAAGTGTTTTCTTTGCGACTTGCGGTAACTCTCCATGGTTCTAAATCAGTAGTTGTTCCGTTGTCCGAAAATGCCGGAAACATGAACCTTCCTTGACCATGCTGTAGGCCATGTACAGTGCCTTGCAAAAGTATTCACCCCTATTGGCATTTTTTCTATGTTGTTGCATTACAACCTGTAATTTAAATTGATTTTTATTTGGATTTCATGTAATGGACATACACAAAATAGTCCAAATTGTTGAAGTGAAATTATTATTATATATATTTTTTTTTTATATTCTAAAAAAAAAAAAAAAGGAAAAGTGGTGAGTGCATATGTATTCATCGACTTTGCTATGAAGCCCCTAAATAAGATCTGGTGCAACCAATTACCTTCAGAAGTCACATAATTAGTTAAATAAAGTCCACCTGTGTGCAATCTAAGTGTCACATGATCTGTCACATGATCTAAGTGCATATATACACCTATTCTGAAAGGCTCCAGAGTCTGCAACACCACTAAGCAAGGGGCACCACCAAGCAAGGGTCACCATGAAGACCAAGGAGCTCTCCAAACAGGTCAGGGACAAAGTTGTGGAGAAGTACAGATCAGGGTTGGTTAAAAAAAAAAAATATCAGAAACTTTGAACATCCCACAGAGCACCATTAAATCCATTATAAAAAAAATGGAAAGATTATGTCACCACAACAAACCTGCAAAGAGAGGGCCGCCCACCAAAACTCACAGACTAGGCAAGGAGGGCATTAATCAGAGAGGCAACAAAGAGACCAAAGATAACCCTGAAGGAGCTGCAAAGCTCCACAGCGGAGATTGGAGTATCTGTCCACAGGACCACTTTAAACCATACACTCCACAGAGCTGGGATTTACGGAAGAGTGGCCAGAAAAAAAGCCATTGCTTAAAGGAAAAAATTAGCAAACACGTTTGGTGTTCGCCAAAAGGCATGTGGGAGACTCCCCAAACATATGGAAGAAGGTACTCTGGTTAGATGAGACTAAACTGAGCTTTTTGGCCATGATGGAAAACGCTGTGTCTGTCGCAAACCCAACACCTCTCATCACCCAGACAACTTCAAACATACACTCTGACCCTGTTCAATGAGTCAAACTGATTAAAGAATCCAGCAGTACCAAAAACACCCTCTCTCTCTCTCTCTCTCAAACACACACACACACACTAAAAGTAAACAATTGTTTTAATAGTAATTTCACAGGCTTTTTCACCTGGGAATTATCTGTAAACAATGTTTAACTTTTTCACTGTCTGTATTTCACCTGTTATAATTTGTGCAAATAAATGAAACTAATTTGAATCTATAGAGCAGCTTGAGGTGATACAGTCTACTGTGTGCTGAACCCACCTCTGTTCTCTCTGTCTCTTTCTCTCTGTCTGTTGCTGTCTGGGTTATGTCTGTTGTGGTCTCAGTTTCTTGTATGTTATTGTCTCCTTTGTCTATCCTCTTCTGTTCTTCTGGTGTGTCTCTCTCCATCTTATCCTACTCTTCTGTTGATGTCTCTATTTTGTCGGTTGTGTCTCTCTCCATCTTATCCTACTCTTCTGTTGCTGTCTCTGTCTTGTCTGGTGTGTCTCTCTCCATCATATCCTACTCTTCTGTTGCTGTCTCTGTCTTGTCTGGTGCGTCTCTCTCCATTGTATCCTACTCTTCTGTTGCTGTCTCTAAGTCTTGTCTGGTGTGTCTCTAGTTTCTCATCAGAATGGGGTCAAGGGGATACTTGTTTTGGGGTCACCTAAAGTATCCCCTAACCCTGGCTGCTGCTGTTTTCAAGGGCCTGCTGTTTTCATCTGTCTTCCTCCTTGGCTCATATGCAAAATAGCAACATGTCAGTAGTTTGTTTTAAAGTTACGGTGTACTGACATGACCAGGGCAACTCAAATGTAAAGACAAATTAAAGGGCACATATAACAGAGCAACACAACTCCAAACATGACAGATAAGAAGCTACAATGATCCTATGCCAAGAGTATTCAACACTTACCCTACGAGGTCCAGAGCCTGGTCTATTCGATATGATAATTAATTGCACTCACATGGTGTGCAGGTCTAAATCAGTTAGAGGGGAACAATAAAAATAAAATAAAAACAGTGGAACTAGCTTTGATGTACAGAGTTGAGTTTGAGGGCCGTAAGCTATATGAATATAAAGGCACCTTAACCCCCCAAAAAATAACTGTAGAATGGAATAAGTTAAGCCTCCCGAGTGGCGCACCGGTTGAATTGGAGTGCTAAAGGCGTCATTACAGACCCGGGTCCAATCCCAGGCTGTGTCGCAGCCGGCCGCGACCGGGAGACCCATGAGGCGGCACACAATTGGCCCAGCGTCGTCCAGGTTAGGGGAGGGTTTAGCCGGCTGGGATATCCTTGTCCTAGCGGCTGGGCGCATGCACGCTGATTTCGGTAGCCAGCTGTACGGTCTTCCGGGTTAAGCGAGCAGTGCTGCTTGGCGGGGTTGGAGGACGGATGGCTCTCAGACCTTCGCCTCTTCTGAGGCAGTGATGGGACAAGACTGTAACTACCAATTGGATATCATGGGAAAAAGTACAAAAAGAAAGGAATATGTTATGAGACCTCTACCAGCTAATGAGAGATTGACATTTGAGGACACATATTTAAAGTCAATGTTTTGTTCACCTACAATCTAACCACAAAACTGGACATATTTCCCCCTCTCTTTCTGGCTGCCCTCGCCTTTCCCTTCTAAGTTCAAGTTTGTTTACTTGTCATGTACACGTGATAAACATGGAGTACACATTGCAATGAAATGCTTACATACAGGATAACCTCTTGACAAAGCAACAACAATAGAGAAAGTAATTTGATGGCCACTCCAATACCTTGACTTTGTTGTCCTTAAGCCATTTTGCCACAACTTTGGAAGTATGCTTGGGGTCATTGTCCATTTGGAAGACCCATTTGCGACCAAGCTTTAACTTCCTGACTGTCTTAAATGTTGCTTCAATATATCCACATAATTTTCCTTCCTCATGATACAATCTATTTTGTAAGGTGCACCAGTCCCTCCTGCAGCAAAGCACCCCCACAACATGCTGGTGACACCCTCGTGCTTCACGGTTGGGATGGTGTTCTTCGGCTTGCAAGCCTCCCCCTTTTTCATCCAAACATAATGGTGGTCATTATGGCCAAACTTGTATATTTTTGTTTCATCAAACCAGAGGACATTTGTCCAAAAAGTACAATCTTTGTCCCCATGTGCAGTTGCAAACCGTAGTCTGGCTTTTTTATGGTGGTTTTGGAGCAGTGGCTTCTTCCTTGCTGAGCGGGTTTTCAGGTTATGTCCATATACTGTAGGACCTGTTTTACTGTGGATATAGATACTTTTGTACCTGTTTCCTCCAGCATCTTCACATGGTCCTTTGCTGTTGTTCTGGGATTGATTTGCACTTTTCGCACCAAAGTACGTTCATCTCCAGGAGACGGAACGCGTCTCCTTGCTGAGTGGTATGACGGCTGCGTGGTCCCATGGTGTTTATACTTGCGTACTATTGTTTGTACAGATGAAGGTGGTACCTTCAGGCGTTTGAAAATTGCTCCCAAGGATGAACCAGACTTGTGGAGGTCTACAATTTTTTTTCTGAGGTCTTGGCTGATTTCTTTTGATTTTCCCATGATGTCAAGCAAAGAGGCACTGAGTTTGAAGGTAGGCCTTGAAATAGATCCACATGTACACCTCCAATTGAATCAAATTATGTCAATTAGCCTATCAGAAGCTTCTAAAGCCAAAACATAATTTTCTGTAATTTTCCAAGCTGTTTAAAGGCAATCAAAAAGGCAATTAGTGTATGTAAACTTCTGACCCACTGGAATTGTGATACAGTGAATTATAAGTGAAATAATCTGTCTGTAAACAATTGTTGGAAAAATTACTTGTCATGCACAAAGTAGATGTCCTAACCGACTTGCAAAAAATATAGTGGTTGAAAAATGAGTTTTAATGACTCCAACCTAAGTGTATGTTAACTTCCGACTTCAACTGTAATAATAACAGACATGAGCCAAGCATATTTACTTGTAGAATGGGTAAACCTGTGGCTAACTCTGCTGCTGCGAATGACTTTCAGTCTGTTCTGCACTCTCCACCTCATTCACTGCTGCTTGTTCAACCTGTTCAACCTGCTCGTCCTGTTCAACCTGCTCGTCCTGTTCAACCTGCTCGTCCTGTTCAACCTGCTCGTCCTGTTCAACCTGCTCGATCTGCTCAACCTGCTCGCTTTTTTGCCTCTCTTGGAGGAAGTTGAGAATTTCCATATTTGCTCTGAGTGACAGGCTTTACTGAGTGAGGACATTGACATCTAACCAATTGCTGTATGGGTGGGGAAGGGATTAAGGGTCCACTGCATTGTGGGTCCACTGCACTGTGAAATCACAGCAGTCACTCCAGGGCTTCTTTTTGTGCTTCCTAGCGCAGTATATTGGATTGTTTATTTTTGTCTTAAAAAATGTGTCAGTAAAACGTAAATGATACACGGCATTGCGCAAGACTTAGTGATGTAATGTGGGATAATGTAAACTCAAATCCGACTGGATATAATCAAATAAAAAATACTTGTTCTTAAAAAAAGTAATTTTCATTGTTCTACTCCTGTCTAACCTACTGCATCCATCCTGTGTTCCAGATCGAGGACATGCAGTGGCCTAATGGACAGACAGAGATCCCCAGCTCTGTGTGCAGTCAGCCCTGCAAGACAGGAGAGAGGAAGAAGACAGTGAAAGGCATGCCGTGTTGCTGGCACTGTGAACCCTGTGATGGCTACCAGTACCAGTATGATGAAACATCCTGCAAGCTGTGCTCCTACAGCATGATGCCCAACCCCAACAGGTGACAGACAGGAACACTATAGAAATAAGTTAAGGCTTGCAAAATTACACGAACGTTCCCAAAATTCCCAGGGATTTCTCTAAGACCTGGGAATATTGGGAAGGTTTCAGGAATTGTTTAACCCTAGAAAATTCTATAACGTTTTAGTGCTATCCTTGATAGAGTAGTATTAAAAAATATATATGTTTTACAGTGCAGTACAGTACTGCTTGTCTTCTTGTCATCAGTATGTGTATTTTTTTAATTGTGAAATAAAACATACTTAATCAATCAATCAATCTATTAAAAGGACGGCATGTCAGCCCATCCCCATTGTGAAGCTGGAGTGGCACTCCCCTTGGGCAGTGATCCCCGTCTTCCTCGCCATGCTGGGCATCATCGCCACCATCTTCGTCATGGCAACCTTCATCCGCTACAACGACACGCCCATCGTCCGTGCGTCGGGCCGTGAGCTGAGCTATGTCCTCCTCACCGGGATCTTCCTCTGTTACATTATCACCTTCGTCATGATCGCCAAACCCGACGTCGCCGTCTGCTCATTCCGCCGGATCTTCCTGGGTCTGGGCATGTGCATCAGCTACGCCGCGTTACTCACCAAGACCAACCGGATCTACCGGATCTTTGAAGGAGGTAAGATGTCGGTGACAGCACCCAGGCTGATCAGCCCGACCTCCCAGCTGGCCATCACCTCTTCCCTCATTTCCGCTCAGCTACTGGGTGTCTTCATCTGGTTCGGTGTGGATCCCCCTAACACCATCGTCGACTACGACGAACAGAAGAGCATCAACTCAGACCAGGCTAGAGGAGTGTTGAAATGTGACATCACGGATCTGCAGATTATATGCTCGCTGGGTTATAGCATCCTACTCATGGTCACGTGTACGGTGTACGCCATCAAGACGCGGGGTGTCCCGGAGAACTTTAACGAGGCCAAGCCCATTGGATTCACCATGTATACCACCTGTATAGTCTGGCTAGCCTTCATACCCATTTTCTTTGGGACAGCGCAGTCCGCAGAAAAGGTAAGGTTGATTTCAGATTGTTTCCTATTATTATTATTAATTATTATTATTATTATATTAATGGGCCTAAGTCTAGTCCTGGGCTAAAAAACGTAATATTCTCCATTGAAAGTGCGTATTTGTCCAAGACTAGGTTTAAGCTGTGTCTGGGCAACCAGCCAATTAAGTCATATTGGATCATTTTAATTTTAACACTGAGGGGAGGTTACCCGGTGGCAGTTGGCATATTTACTTGCACACTTTAATACTGGTTGCACCAATGTGCCAACACAAGACTTGGCATGGCAAATGAGACAAAACACTTGATTATATATGTGGCCGGTTAGAGGATCTAAGCCATTAGACAACACTTCCTACTTCACAGTTGGACAATTCTTTAAAACATTTTTTTGCAGAAATGCCTTCTTGAACATGTTGCTTAAATTACAAACTTGTATGGGATCCTTAAATACGAATACAATTTTTAAATTATGAGTTTAGCCAAGGAATAAGCACTGAGCCAAACAGAGGATCCATCCAAAGACAGGATCCATCCTGGCTAGTCCTGATTGGCTGAGATAATGGAGTTGTTGGACATGCCCTGAGAATTCCTGATTGGTCTGTCATGTCACAGGTTTCTTTCTATAATGTAATGGGTGATTCCCTGGTCAGTATATAGATCATCTTTGCAACCGCAGATATTAGGAAATATATAGATATGTACAGTATTGCTACAGCTCTCAAAGACATTGACAGATTGTTGCCATGAATTTAGCTGGGTTTAATTAGAGAGACTACTTTCTGGAGGACAATGCCATGCTGACTCACATGTGTTGACGTGTGGTTGGGAGGGGGCTGAGGTTTAAGAGATGGATGCGGCTAAGACTTAAGAACGATGATGCTGAATCGGACGTAAACAACATCTTTCAAAGGCTATTTTATAGTCTCTTAACTAAAGCTAAAGTTTATCAACTTTTAAAGCAGCACGACATAACCATATTTCCCTCAACTACAGTGGATAAGAAATTAACTTGCATTTGCTATAAGCCTCAATAGAGAAATTCAGACAGATATGCCATATTGCTGTGTGTGTCAGATGTCCATGTCCAGGCCATTAACAGTCTGATGTTACTATAATTGGTCTGTTTGCTAGCTGAAGGCAATCTAGACTCTCTTTCACCTCTGTAACTATAAGAGGATCAGCTCTTGTTTATCCATGGTTGCGTCCAAAAAGTTACCCCATTCCCTGTATAGTGTACTACTTTGGACCAGGGCACATAGTGCTTTTTGGGATACAGCTTGTGTCTGAAATTAGCAGAAATAATAAGCTATAATATGGATGCATGGCGATGGTACATTTCTTTTTTTTTTATTAATTGCTCAGTTTAGGATCATGGTGTACGATCATTTGTGTTTCTATATGAACCATATTTCATTATCTGACGTTTTGTCATTATGGTTGTTTGTCTTTCTTTACCACTGGCTGTGTTTGTTCTCTTGTCTTGCTAGTTGGCCTTTAAAACCAATTACATCTAAAGGAAATGTAAAACTACAACACCTGGGTGGAATACAGGTTGTGAAGCCGACTGTGAGATTGCCTTGTACATTCCAATCACAGTGTAGTCAGAGACTCTGTTTAATTGTCTGGGAGAAACCATCTGTTTTATCAGTGTTACAATAGATACCATTATTATCAGTGGTGGACTGGCTTGCTGGTATTTCGGGCAAATGTATTGCCTTACCTCCCTTATCTTACCTCATTTGCACATGCTGTATATAGATTTTTCTACTGTATTATTGATTGTATGTTTGTGTACTCCATGTGTAACTGTGTTGTATGTGTCGAACTGCTTTGCTTTATCTTGGTCAGGTCGCAGTTGCAAATGAGAACTTGTTCTCAACTAGTCTACCTGGTTAAATAAAGGTGAAATAAAACTTCTTTTTTTTTAAATGCCAGATGGGCTAATCCAGTTTTAACCTAGTGAGCCTGTTTAACTTATTGTTTTTTTTTGCATAAAAATAATCATTATCTGGCTAATAATGGGGTCCTCAAATAATAAAAAATGGGCCAGTGTATGCCAGGGCTCATTTCTGTTCTTAGTCCGCCCCTGTTTACTATTGTATTTAGCATTTCCCAAATTCTTTGGTGTAAAAACGGCTTAAGTGCTCCCGAAAATAGGTGTTAGAAATGTACCCTGAAGCGCAACAGAAAGGGGTTCAGAAACGATTGTGCCTTTACAAATTCCACCGGCAAACCAAAAAGGATTTGCAATGCAGCTGAAGGCTGGCTGTCTAGTGAAAATGCATTGTTTTGTACAATAGGGTGCTGTAACTCCACTACCTGCTTAATCTGCACCCCGACGGGCACACTACATCATACACTGACTATACAACACATTAGATAGACCATGTGAATCCAGTTGAAGCCCAGATCCCACTTCAATCAGGTAGAGGAAGGAGAGGAGACAGGTTGTAGAAGGATTTCTAAGCCTTGAGACAATTGAAACGTGGGTTGTGCACTTGTGCCATGCAGAATGCGAATGGGCAAGACACAAATTGTAAGTGTCTTTGGTAGTAGGTGCCAGGCGCACCGGTTTGTGTCAAGAACTACAAACACAGCTTGGTTTTTCACGCTCAGTTTCCCGTGTGTATCAAGAATGGTCTACCACCCCAAAAGGACATCCAGGCAACTTCACACAACTGTGTCAACATTGTCCAGCATCCCTGTGGAATACTTTCGACACCTTGTAGAGTCTATGCCCTGACAAATTGAGGCTGTTCTGAGGGCAAAAGGGTGGAGGGGGGGGTGGGGGGGGGGGCAACTCAATATTAGGGAGGTGTTTGGTATACTTTGGTATACCAAGGCCCTAGGGGGTCCTGGTTAAAAGTAGTGCACTATAAAGGGAATAGGGTGTCATTTGGGAGCTGTATACTAAAGATGATATACAGTCCTGGGAAGAGAAGAGAGAGGCTCATTAGGGCGACAGTCTCATTTGTCCGGTGGAGCAGTGTGTGTGTGTATGTGGAGTGTCTGAGCTTGTGTGTGTGCATGCGTATGTCTGTGCGTGTGCTGCCTCGTGCTGTGTGAAGGCCTGACGTCAGCAGCACAGCCAAGCAGAGCCTAGGCATGCAGGCAGGCACCCCAACCCCAGCAGAGTGGAATTGTAACACCCTGGCCTTTACTGCTTGTCATTACTTACCTGGCTGAGGTTGGGCAGAAATACTGATGACGATAGAGCAGTATTCACAACGTTCTGAAGAAAATCCCCACCTCTCCACCCAGCTTTCAATCGCCTCCAGCACACGGGTACTGTTAGGGCGAGTGACTGAGTGACACAAGTCGTTATTTTTTTTCTTTCTTGTGCTATTTTGCTATTTGCCTCACGACTCCTGCATGCTGTTGTTGACTATGAACTTTCTTGTTTACCCAACCGTAGTACCCGCTATGTTTCCTTCCACACTCTGGACTGGTTACATAGATTTGGCCTCCCATCCAATTCTAACCAGCTCTCGCCAGCTTTAAAGGTGACCGAGATGTTTCCCATCCGAAGACGTTCGGAAAAGTTGTGCAAACATTATGATGAAATGTTTTGATGTTTTTGTTCATTTTTGTCACTGTCTATTCCCCCGTCGCCGGTTTACTAACCACCGGTCCTGGCAACCCATCATTACGCACACCTGGCAACCCATCATTACACACACCTGGAAACCCATCATTACGCACACCTGGCAACCCATCATTACGCACACCTGGCAACCCATCATTATGCACACCTGGCAACCCATCATTAGACACACCTGGCAACCCATCATTACGCACACCTGGCAACCCATCATTACATACACATAGCAACCCATCATTACACACGCCTGGCAACCAATCATTACGTACACCTGGCAACCCATCATTACACACACCTGTCAACCCATCATTACACACACCTGGCAACCCATCATTATGCACACGCCTGGCAACCCATCATTACGCACACCTGGCAACCCATCATTACACACACCTGGCAACCCATCATTACACACACCTGGCAACCCATCATTACACACACCTGGCAACCCATCATTATGCACACCTGGCAACCCATCATTAGACACACCTGGCAACCCATCATTACGCACACCTGGCAACCCATCATTACGCACACCTGGCAACCCATCATTACACACACCTGGCAACCCATCATTACGCACACCTGGCAACCCATCATTACGCACACCTGGCAACCCATCATAACGCACACCTGGCAACCCATCATTATGCACACCTGGCAACCCATCATTACGCACACCTGGCAACCCATCATTACGCACACCTGGCAACCCATCATTACGTACACCTGGCAACCCATCATTACGCACACCTGGCAACCCATCATTACGCACACCTGGCAACCCATCATAACGAACACCTGGCAACCCATCATTACACACACCTGGCAACCCATCATTACACACACCTGGCAACCCATCATTACGCACACCTGGCAACCCATCATTAGACACACCTGGCAACCCATCATTACGCACACCTGGCAACACATCATTACGCCCCCCTGGCAACCCATCATTACGCACACCTGGCAACCCATCATTACGTACACCTGGCAACTCATCATTACGCACACCTGGCAACCCATCGTTACGTACACCTGGCAACCCATCATTACGCTACCTGGCAACCCATCATTACGGACACCTGGCAACCCATCATAACGTACACCTGGCAACCCATCATTACACACAACTGCGCCTCATCATTACGCACAACCGCGCCTCATCATTACGCACACCTGTGCCTCATCATTACGCACACCTGGACTTCATCACTTCCCTGATTACTCCCCCTTTATTTCGCCGTCTGTTGTCATCAGTCCTTAGGGGTTATTGATTGTCTCTCATGTTCAGTACGCTTCCGATTTTTTAAAATCGGTTCCTTAATAAACTCACCTTCTGCACGTGTTTTCTGTATAGTAACAGTTGTGGACTTCGGTGAGGATTTTTTCGGGCTGTTCGGCCACACAAATGTTTTTCTGGAGGCAAGCAGAAGTTCGGAACTGAAATCAACGCCCCTTGGTCAAGAGTAGGAATTCTTCAATAAAGTATTTGTTGTCATTCGAACAAGAGACGACTCGTTTTCATGCACATTTTGTTCATTGAGAATTACTGCACCAAACATTTTAGTTCGATGTAAAATTGTGTAACTAAGATGTCCTCGGCAAAAACGGCTTAATTAATGACCGATTTCTTGAGTCATCTTAGATTAATTCAGACTTTATTGAGGAAGTGTATACTGCCAAAGACATCTCAAACTAGACAAACAGTTCTCTTGCCACTTTTTTCTCTGTCTTTTAAGGGAGTATGTGAGAGCACACTTGTTGGGTTTGTCTAGCCGAGTTCGGCAAGGCTCCACCCGAACTGAGTGGAGGGGAGTATTTTTTAGGGGTATGATATTTATGCCTAAGTGAATATGGGACCAAATACTTACCTTTTTCTACTTTAATAAACATGCTGTATGAGTAAATTTTTCCCAATACTTTTGGTCCCCTAAAAATGAGGGGACTATGTGCTGTAATTTCTAAATGGTTCACCCGATGTGGATAACAATACCCTCAAATTAAAGCTGACAGTATGCACTTTAACCTCATAGACATTGCATCATTTCAAATCCAAAGTGCTGGAGTATAGAGCCAAATTAAGAACAAATTGTCACTGTCCAATACTTTTGGAGTTCACTGTATACAGTCAGGTCCATAATGATTTACACCTTTGATAAAGACATGCAAAAAAATACCTTATGCAATAAATAATACAAATACATATACTGAGATATATAATATTCAAATTTTGGGGGGAGAATTATATTATTTTATACTAATACAATTGCTCAGAGTAAGAGATTTAGTTTTTACAAGTAATTTTTTATTTCTAGAAAAACATAGGAGTAGAAATGATTGCCACCCTTGTTTTCAATACCTCGATTATAACAACCATTTTCTAAAATGATTTACGAGATTAGAGAACACATTGGGAGGGATCCTTTGCCCACATACAAGTACATATGTGACTTGCTCTATCATAATCAGTCCCATTGACCCCAAAACACATTTGGAATTTTATATAATTCTGGAAAAAGGAGAATATTAATCTTTCTAATGAAACCAACATGATCTATCTACTCTAAATATCAAACAATTTACATACTATTACATGTAACTCGCTTGAGTTTGAGAAAAACACAATCAAAGTCTGCAGTTACTTTAAAAGACAGTTATTTAATATAATTAAAAACAACTATTTACTTAATACAAAACACAGTCTATGAAATCCATTGATATGACTGTTGTTATTTTTCTCATATATATACACACGCACAGGCGACATATAAATGACATCTTGCTCTAACTATATAGACATAGCGTCTGTCTGCATCGTTGTCAAGCACACATTTGTACATTTGTATACATACAATCACATATTATTTTCACACATGTACACACACAGAACATATTACGTATGACAGAGAAACTCTGACGTTGCACATGTTCATGCCATGTGCACACAAACATACATCCCATGTAGACCTGGAACATATCATGGTTGTGGTCCATAGATGTTCCATGCTAGATATGGAGATAAGGCTTGGGAGGAAAAATAATGAATAAATGACCACGTTAAATAACATCTCTTGTAAGTACGTCACAGAGAATGTGTATAGATGTGCCCAAGCAACCCTCTCACAAACCAAGGACCTTCACTTTTATAACAATCACACAGAGTAAACGACATACAAATAGCTAAAACAGGTGGAGTGGGTTAGAGCTAAGAATGGTCAGAGGGCTAGACGTCCCATCAGAGACACCTGTCGACAACTTCCGGTGAAATTGGAGGGCGCGCAATTCAAATAAATAATCATAAAAAATTATGGATATTAAACATGTAGGTACATACAAGTGTCTTATATCGGTTGAAAGCTTATATTCTTGTTTAACTGCACTGTCTGATTAAAATAGGCTTTACAGCGAAGCATGCCATGCGATTGTTTGTGGACAGCGTCCCGCATCAAAATATTTTTCAACAGTTTTCATAAATTCACAAATAGCGATTAAATATTCACTTACTTTTTGAAAGTCTTCCTCTGACTTGTCATCCAAAGGATCCCAGCTATAACATGTAGCGTCATTTTGTTAGATAAAATCCATCTTTATATCCCAAAAAGTGAATTTAGTTGGCGCCATCGATTTGAGTAATCCACTCATTCAACATGCAGAGAAAGAAATCTGAAAAACTACACCTAAACTTTGTTTCAACAAGTCAAAATAATTTTTTATCTAGTCCTCAGATACCCTAAAATGTAATTAAACTATAATATTTCATACGGAAAGAAGTATGTTCAATAGGAAAGCAAAATTAGCAGGTACGCGTCCTCTTCGTCGCACGCTCAAACACGGATTTCCAAACTTTTGTCATCATACTAAAACTCATACTTCTTCTTCATTATTCAAGTTACAAGCCTGAAACCTTGAACAAAGACTGTTCACATCTAGTGGAAGCCATAGGAGTTGCAAAATGACCCTATGCTTTCCATTGTAAGTGCATGGGCTCTCAAAAAAAAGGAAAGTCTGGTTGGTTTTTCTTTGGATTTTCTCCTACCATATCAATTGTGTTATATTCTCATACATTATTTTAACATTTCTACAAACTTCAAAGTGTTTTCTATCCAATGGTACCAAGTATCAGGCAGTTTACTTTGATTCAGGCGGAAATCGAGAAAAAAGGACCCTAGCCTGAAGAAGTTTTAAGCTCTGGTCTCTAAAGCAGCAAATAATATGAGAAATGTTAAAGAAAATCTGACCACACAAGCGTCATCTTTGAATCTGATTCGTGTGGGCTTTGGTTAGAGTCTTTGCCGCTCGTCCACTGGCTTGAGCTGACGAACATTTGATACAAATATAAGTATCAACATTTAGGATAACACTAACCACGAACACGCATCAAGGCACCACACAGAGTACCTCCCTCTAAAATCCAGGGATCTGTCCTGGGAGGAGCATTGTGTGGATATCGCCGAAGTTGTTGACAATAGTGGACGATTACCTGAATGTTCTCGTAGGACAGCACCCATTTGCTGGCAAACGACCAACACATCTCTACTTCCATGTTCCTTGTAGAACTATATTACTGCAGTGAACTGTTTTGTAGAAATTCCCGAAATCAGAAAATATATTATTTAAAACATGCCTTTAATATGTGCTGAAAGGCACAACGTATTCTCTGCTTTTCTATTTATTTTCCTGATGAAGCCTACTACTCATTATGTCTTAAATACCTCAGGAACTTGTTTTATACTGTTGCAGACCTAATAAATAACAGGAACTGTCAAGTCTAAGGAAAACTTACACGCGTAGGAACTTCAATGTTTCAATGTTTCTCTGCGGATTTCCTGGCTATCAAGGAACAATGATGTCCTCTATATGTCTCCTTTGTTTTTGTTTGCTCCTTTTGGACCTGACAGTTTCCTTGGAGAGGTCCATGGAACCAGTGATCTTACCAGTGAGCAGAGGTGGAAAAAGTACCCAATTGTCATACTTGAGTAAAAGTAAAGATACATTAATAGAAAATGACTCAAGTAAAAGTGAAACTCACTCAGTAAAATCATACTTGAGTACAAGTCTAAAAGTATATATTTTTTTAAATATACTTACGTATTAAAAGTACATTTAATTGCTAAAATATACTTAAGTATCAAAAGTGAAGTAAAAGTTGTCAAATATATAAAGACTAAAGTAAAGTACAGATACTCTAAAAACCTACTTAAATAGCTCTTTAAAAATGTTTTCTTAGTTTACTCTGAACCAGCTCCCATCACAACATCATTACTGTTTAAAATCCAGAGATTTCTCTCTCACAGGAATCTATCGATACAGAAGAAAGCTAAACTAGCTAGCTGCCAGCTAAGGTGTAGTCAGTGTGTCTATGTGTGATGGTGTGCGCTAATAGTGTTTCAATCGGTGACGTCACTCGCTCCGAGACCTAGAAATAGTTGTTCCCCTTGCTCTGTAAGAGCTGTGGCTTTTGTGGCGCGAAGGGTAACGATGCTTCGTGAGTGACTGTGGTTGATGTGTGCAGAGGGTCCCTGGTTCGAGCCCAGAGCCCAGGGCGAGGAGAGGGACGGAAGCTATACTGTTACACTACTGTTACATCCACCAAATGTGATTTGTTACAAGCTAGCATCCACCGAAACGATGTGAAAGTGCTCCGTTGCTATGTTTCATCCTACGTTTATAAGATTACACCCGACCTCAACCCAATTGAGATGGTTTGGGATGAGTTGGACCGCAGCGTGAAGGAAAAGCGGTTCTGGTGGCATGTCTTGCGCAGTATGAATCAGTGTCTGAGATGTGTGCTAGTAATTTGAACAGACACTTACATACCTCTCACAAAGACAAGTAGTGATGCAGTCAATCTCCTATATATCATATATCATACCATATCTCCTATCTCCTCTCCTATCCCCTCTATCTACTTTGAGGCAGAATAGATGATAATGATATTTCCTGTATATTTGAGTGCCAGCCTGTCCGGGGCCAAATGTAATCCCTGTATATTTGAGTGCCAGCCTGTCCGGGGCCAAATGTAATCCCTGTATATTTGAGTGCCAGCCTGTCCGGGGCCAAATGTAATTTGCCTATGTTCAGGTGTGATAAAACTAAGGCCTGTAAGGATAGGCCTTATTTACAGACCTTGCCCCATTTAAGCTACCGTTGCATCAATATGTTTTGGCAATTTCAGTTTACAATCCAGAAGTTTAATCTCCTCAACTTGCTCAATTGCCACATTATTCATTAAAATATTTAGATGAGGTTTAGGTTTTAGCGAATGATTTGTCCCAAATACACTTCATTTAAATCTCTTCATTCAAAGACTCAATCATGGACACTCTTACTGACAGTTGTGGCTGCTTTGTGAGATGTATTGTTGTCTCTACCTTCCTGCCCTTTGCTGTGGTCTCTGCCCAACAATGTTTGTACCCTGTTTTGTGCTACTGCCATGTTGTGTTGCTACCATGTTGTTGTCATGTTGTGTTGCTTCCATGCTGTGTTGTCATGTGATGCTGCCATGCTATGTTGTTGTCTTAGGTCTCTCTTTATGTATTGTTGTGTTGTCTCTCTTGTCGTGATGTGTGTTTTGTCCTATATTTATATTTTGTTTATTTTTATTTTTAATCCCTGCCCTCATCCACGCAGGAGGCCTTTTCCCTTTTGGTAGGCCGTCATTGTTAATAAGAATTTGTTCTTAACTGACTTGCCATGTTAAATATAAATATAATTTTTTTTCAATGCTTTTAGCTTTTTATATATTTAGGATATATAGATTATTACTTATTACTTACCACCCATTCTAGAACTGACTGCAGCTCTTTGTTAATTGTTGCAGTGATTTCACTTGCTGTGGTAGCTGATGTGTATAATGTTGAGACATCGGCGTACAATGTGTCACAGGCTTTACTCGATAGTAGTGGTAGGTCAAAAATATAAAAAAGTATGGGGCCAAGACAGCTACCTTGAGGAATGCCAAACTCTACCTGGTTTACGTTAGAGAGGCTTCCATTAAAGAAGAACACCCTCTGTGTTCTGTTAGATAAGTATGTAACTCTTGATCCATGATATGCTAGAGGATGTAACATCAAAACATATACGTTTTTCTTTCAGCAGCAGACTATGATTGATAATGTCAAGAGCTGCACTGAACTCTAACAAAACATCTCCCACAATCATCTTATTATCAGTTTCTTTCAGCCAATCATCAATCTTTTTTGTCAGTGCCGTAAATGTAGAATTTTCTTCCCTATAAGTATGCTGAAAGTCAGTTGTTAATTTGTTTACTGTGAAATAGCATTGTATCTGGTCAAACACAATTCTTTCCAAAAGTTTACTAAGGGTCGGTAGAAAGCTGATTGGTCGGCTGTTTTAACCAGTAGTAGCTTTGCTAATATTGGTTTCTGGGATGACTTTTACTTACCATAGATTGAAGAAATGGCAAACCGGAGTGGTTATATAGTCTGAAACAATCCTCAGTCATTTCCATCCATGTTTCAGTACCAGGTAGTTTGTCATTATTGATAGACACTAATAAAAAATGTTTACCTCTTCTACATTCACTTTACCAAATTCAAAATGACATTGCTTGTCTTTCATAATTTAATTAAGGAAGGTTGAGAGTTTGTTTTTGTAAATTAGCTAATCTTTCCAATGAAAAATGTGTTAAATTAGTTGGCAATATCAGAGAGTTTCATGGTGAGTGACCCATCTGAATCAATGAAGGATGGAGCTGAATTTTACCTTTTTGCATAACATTTTTATTTAAGGTGCTCCAAAGCTTTTTACTCTTATCCTTTATATAATTTATCTTTGTTTCATAGTCCAGTTTATTCTTCTTTTTGTTTTGTTTAGTCACATGCTTTTCTCAATTTAGATTACTTATATTGACCATACTACCATTTCTATGGGAGATGATATTATTTCCATGTCCTCTCTTGCTGATTATGACAAGTAGGACAGGAGCACTAATAGACCCAGGCCGTCAGGCTCGAAAACAGTTGGCAACGTTGCTGGAGCCTCTGCGGTTCAGGGTGAATCATGTCTCTTTTAAAAAAGTACTGGTTGCTCCCACAGCAAGACAAAATTTGTCACAAAAGGAGAAATTCCTGATGTTGCAAAGTTCCTTTAGGTAAACATTTAGGCCAATGAGGCAGCTGAAACGTTCCCAATCCCACAGGAGGGGGCCAGAGATAAGTATTCTCTTCCCTGTGCTATCCAGTGTGTTAAAAATAATTTATGTTCGAAGGTTCGTTGCAAACCCCCGTGAGTAACAATGGTGCCAATATTAGTGTAGTTGTCCAGAGTTGGGGGAGTTGATGTTTCAGACACGGGTACCTGGGTGACACTGGACCTTAGATGGTCCACAGACCACGCAAAACGCAGCCCAAAAATCTTTCACTATCGAGCTGCCCACAATGATGATGACTATATGATGGAATCTGATGTGGTCTTGAGTCTTCGACCTGCCGGACAGTGGAAGCCGTGGGTGGAGGTCAGGGGTCGGCTGTCGGTTCAGGATCAGAGCTGACTCCCGGGTCCAGAAGGTCCGTCACCAGCTGAGCAAAGCTGTTTGATAGCTGGGTCTGTCTTCTAGGATATGTGGAGGCCGGCCAGACTGCCTCCCGCCTGACCTACGCCTTGCCAGAGTCCAGTCTCCCACGGGCTGAGTTGAGCATTTTACCATCTGTCCAGTGGATTGGTACAGATCCACACCATCTGGCAAATTCAAATGTGTTTTCCCTGAGCTACAGCAATGTTGGTTTACTTAGAAAGCATGTCCTGCTTTTCCCACAACCGGTATGCTAGCACTGCTAACATTAGCCTGCTCAGTTAGCTATCGACTTGTGAATCTCTTCCTCTAAACTGCTTGATGGTGGTGCACACCCTGCCCGTTAATCAGTTCAACCTTTTTTCCCCCTCCTGTTGCATGGATATCATCTCGAACCTATCACATTGGTGCCCAACCATGGATAAAAGCACCGGGTCAGTTAGCATATCGGCTAGCAGCTAACTATTAGGCTTTTTTGACGGAATACCGGGAGACAAACTTGCCGTCCCAACAGTAAAAGCTAACTGCGTAGTGGAATCCGTAGCTATAAAAACTTCACTTTGATTAAACTTTCTTGTCAATAGGGGGGCGCTATTTTCACTTTGGAAAAAATCGTGCCCAAATTAAACTGCCTCGTACTCTATTCTAGATCATACAATATGCATATTATTATTACTATTGGATAGAAAACACTCTCAAGTTTCTAAAACAGAACTCATTTTGCAGCAAACTTCCATAAAGGAAGTGGAAAATCTGAAAACGAGGCTCTGTTCCAGGGCCTGCCTATTCAACTGGCCTATATTTATCGATATGCATGCACTTCATACGCCTTCCACTAGATGTCAACAGGCAGTGGAAGGTGGAATGGGGTGTCTAGGTTGATCTGAGGTCGAACAAGAGCTTTTGGAGTGGCAGGTCAGGAATTTCCTTTCTCTACCTAGGCGCGCGAAGCACCTCCATATTGTCTTCTGATAAGCGTTCGGTATACACGGCTAATATCTCCGGCTCTGATTTTATTTGATACATGTGATAATAACATCGTAAAGTATGTTTTTGAACCGAGTTTTATCAGATTATTCAACGTTTATTTATTGGGACTTTTGAAGTTTTCCGATCTTTGCGTCGAGAGAAACTGGGAACGTCATCAACATTGGCTAGCATTGTGGCGCGAATTCAACAGGAGAAAAGGACATTCTAAAACCAAACAACGATTTATTCTGGAAATAGGACTCCTTGTACAAGATTCTGATGGAAGCTCAGCAAAAGTAAGAACAATTTATGATGTTATTTCGTATTTCTGTGGAAAATGTTATTTCTATTCTCCGCCGTTTTGGCGGGCGCTGTCTCGCAATAACGCAAGCTGTTTGTTATGGTAAAGTTATTTTAAAAAATCTAACACAGCGGTTGCATTAAGAACCAGTGTATCTTTCGTTTGCTATACAACATGTATTTTTTTGTAAAGTTTATGATGAGTTCTTTGGTCAGATTAGGTGAGTGTCCAAAATAGCTCCTGACATTCTGGGGAAATGTTGATACATTTTCACAATGTATAACCACGGTTTGCAGCTCTAAATATGCACATTTTCGAACAAAACATAAGTGTATTGTATAACCTGATGTTATAAGACTGTCATCTGATGAAGTTGTTCAAGGGTAGTGATTAATTTTATATATTTTGCTGGTTTTTGCGAATGCTATCTATGCGGTGAATAAATGCGTTTGTGTGTTTGGCTATTGTGGTAAGCTAATATAATGCTATATTATATTGGCTGGATTCACAAGATGTTTATCTTTCATTTGCTGTACACCATGTATTTTTCATAAATGTTTTATGATGAGTATTTAGGTATTTCACGTTGCTCTCTGTAATTATTCTGGCTGCTTTGGTGATATTTTTGATGGTAGCTGCAATGTAAAACTATGATTTATACCTCAAATATGCACATTTTCGAACAAAACATAAATTTATTGTATAACATGTTATAAGACTGTCATCTGATGAAGTTGTTTCTTGGTTAGTGACTAATTATATCTCTATTTGGTCGGTTTTGTGATAGCTACCTATGCGGTAGAAACATGGTGAAAATATGCGGTTGAGTCTTTGGCTATTGTGGTTAGCTAATAGAAATACATATTGTGTTTTCGCTGTAAAACATTTTAAAAATCGGAAATGATGGCTGGATTCACAAGATGTTTATCTTTCATTTGCTGTATTGGACTTGTGATTTCATGAAAATTATATGATATCCCTGTCCCGTTAGGCTAGGCTATGCTAGTCAGCTTTTTTGATGAGGATGCTCCCGGATCCGGGATGGGTATTAAGTAAAGGTTAAAACTTTAGATTAAAACTTTTTCGTAAAAACTATTTCATAAAAATAACTAAACGGGTGTAACAAGCAATCGTTGTTCAGCTGCGTTCTCTGAATACTTTGTAGTAAGTTTTGGCACTGGAAGTAATGTTTCTGAATAATATCGATGTTGTTTTCAACAAGAGAAGAGAGAAATTGGTTCAGTTTGGCTTCATTCTGATGATTAATAATAATTTGCGTTGTGATTTTTTTTTTTTTTTTTTCCTTATTCTCCAATATAAGCGCTTTTGAAAATTGAAGAGTGTTGTTGAAACCAGCAATGACTCATATGTAAGAGGAATATAGTAATACATTTCATTTTCAAGTCTTAAATACAGCACGTAATGTCAAAAGACAAACAATTACTCTGCTTTCTATGATTCCCTTTAAAAAGGGGAAGCTATACTGAACAAAAATGTAAATGCAACATGTAAAGTGTTGGTCGAATGTTTCATAAATTGAAATAAAAGATCCCAGCAATGTTCCATCCGCACAAAATGCTTATTTCTCTCAAATGTGGTGCACCAATTTGTTTACATCCTGTTAGTGAACATTTCTCCTTTGCCAAGATAATCCATCCACCTTACAGGTGTGGCATATCAAGAAGCTGATTAAACAGCATGATCATTGCACAGGTGCACCTTGTGCTGGGGATAGTAAAAGGCCATTTTTGTCACACAACACAATGGCACAGATGTCTCAAGTTTTGAAGGATCGTGCAATTGGCATGCTGCCTACAGGGATGTCTACCACAGCTGTTGCTGGAGAATTGAATGTTAATTTCTCTACCAACATTGTTTTAGAGAATTTGGCTGTACGTCCATCTAGCCTCACCTCTCTGGCGTTGTGTGAGTGAGCGGTTTGCTGATGTCAACGTTGTGAACAGAGTGCCCCCATGGTGGCGTTGGGGTTATGGGACGGACAACGAACACAATTGCATTTTATCTATGGAAATGTCAGTAGATACTGTGACTAGATCCTGAGGCCCATTGTCTTCGCCGTTCATCTGCCGCCATCACCTCATGTTTCAGCATGATAATGCACGGCCCCCATGTTGCAAGGATCTGTACACAATTCCTTGAAGTTGAAAATGTCCCCGTTCTTACATGACCTGCATACTCACCAGACATGTCACCCATTGATCACGTTTGGGATGCTCTGGATTGACGTGTACGATCGTGTGTTCCAGTTCGCGCCAGTATCCAGCCACTTCGCACAGCCATTGAATAGGAGTGGAACAACATTCCACAGGACACAATCAACAGCTTGCTTTACTTTATGCCAAGGAGATGTCGCGCTGCATGAGGGAAAAGGTTGTCACACCAGATACTGACTTGTTGATTGATATATGCCCCTAAAATCCATAGATTAGAGCCTAATTCATTTCTTTCAACTGATTGATTTCCTTATATGAACTGTAACTCTATACAATCGTTGAAATCATTGCATGTCGCGTTAATATTTTTGTTCAGTATAAATGCCTTACCAAAGGCATGGCTTTTACAGCTTAGTAATGAACTGTCATCTAAATTGTTCTGCTCTCTCTGTGTCTCTCTCTCTCTTTCTCTCTCTCTCTTTCTGTCTCTTTCTCTCTCTGTGTCTCTCCCTCTCTGTCTATGTCTCTCTCTCCTTCTCACTCACTCACTCTCTCTGTTTCTCTTTCTCTCTCTGTTTCTCTTTCTCTCTCTGTGTCTCTTTCTCTCTATCTCTCTGTGTCTCTCCCTCTGTCTGTCTCTCTCTCTCTCTCTCTCTTTCTCTCTCTCTCTTTCTGTCTCTTTCTCTCTCTGTGTCTCTCCCTCTCTGTCTATGTCTCTCTCTCATTCTCACTCACTCACTCTCTCTGTTTCTCTTTCTCTCTCTGTTTCTCTTTCTCTCTCTGTGTCTCTTTCTCTCTATCTCTCTGTGTCTCTCCCTCTGTCTGTCTCTCTCTCTCTCTCTCTCTCTCTGAGCCCCTCAGCTCCTGAGTTGATTGTGGCGTTGTCACAGTGGGTTCTATGACAACCAGCAGTGGTTGGAGGCCATGGAATCAGAGAATGAAAATGATCTATCCATCAGATACAAAGGCAGACGGAATGACAACAGAAAAAACAATAGATTCTAGAACACTGAAAGGGGGGAAATCAAAGGCATCATTTAAAATCCAATTCCACAGGATAGATAGTTCTTAATTAATAAGCATTATTTGCACCCTTTTGTACAAAGAAGGATTTTGATTTTGTGTTCCCAAAATAATTATTGAATTCTGAATGAGTGTTGTGAATATGAAATGAAGGGGATGATAGGTTTGTCTTTTAACCTTTTGAATGATTGTTATGAATAGGAAATGAATGACGAGATTACTTTGTCTTTTCACCTTTTTTCTCTTAGACCCATACTGAAAGGAGGAATATTGATTTGTTTGCTTGCTCAGGAGAACACTCTGGAAGCCATTATTGGGTGGTTAGTCTTGGGCTGTAATGCTCACAAAACAATATCCATTATGATACGTCCTCTTTTGTTTTGTCCAGGAGACGCTATGAGTATTTGATTTGTAGATATCGCTATGTTGAATATCTATCAGGGTACCACATCATTGACTTTGAGAACAAAAACACTTAGTCCAGACCTCTCCCTAGTTAAACATCTAGTTAAACACCTAGTTAAACACTAAACATCCTCCTTCTCACTCTGAAAAACAAACTTTCCAGTCGTTCTGTCTGGCTAGCCAATAGACCACAGGTAGTGTGGCTGTATATAGCAGCTAATCAAACTCTGAGCTCTACTGGGACGGTTAGTCTCTGGGCTGTAATCGAGATCGTTAGCTACTGCTCCTACAGGGAATAACGTGTTCCTGAAGGAATGTACGCTCGTTATGTCTCGATCAATACTCTGCTACTTCCTTGGTTACCTTCTTGCTACTTTCAAAACAATCCCTGTTAGACTTATCTCTAGATCTATTCAGAAGGGCATGCAATATGGCGATTGTAAAAAAAAAAAAGTATGTTTTTGTATTACATTTGGATGTAAATAGGTGCTGTGATGAGAGGAGGGTGGAGGAATAAAATCATCAGATGCAGATTCTTTACCGAGGCAACACTGTGATTATCCACACCCCCTCTGTTCCATACACAGCTGTTACTATACAACCGTTACCTAGGCAACACTGTGATTATACACACCCCTCTGGTCCATACACAGCTGTTACTATACAACCGTTACCTAGGCAACACTGTGATTATACACACCCCTCTGGTCCATACACAGCTGTTACTATACAACCTTTACCTAGACAACACTGTGGTTATACACACCCCTCTGCTCCATACACAGCTGTTACTATACAACCGTTACCTAGACAACACTCTGATTATACACACCCCTCTGGTCCATACACAGCTGTTACTATACAACCGTTACCTAGGCAACACTGTGATTATACACACCCCTCTGTTCCATACACAGCTGTTACTATACAACCGTTACCTAGGCAACACTGTGATTACACACACCCCTCTGGTCCATACACAGCTGTTACTATACAACCGTTACCTAGGCAACACTGTGATTATACACACCCCCTCTGCTCCATACACAGCTGTTACTATACAACCGGTACCTAGACAACACTGTGATTATACACACCCCCTCTGCTCCATACACAGCTGTTACTATACAACCGTTACCTAGACAACACTGTGATTATACACACCCCTCTGGTCCATACACAGCTGTTACTATACAACTGTTACCTAGGCAACACTGTGATTATACACACCCCTCTGGTCCATACACAGCTGTTACTATACAACCGTTACCTAGACAACACTGTGGTTATACACACCCCTCTGCTCCATACACAGCTGTTACTATACAACCGTTACCTAGGCAACACTGTGATTATCCACACCCCCTCTGCTCCATACACAGCTGTTACTATACAACCGTTACCTAGGCAACACTGTGATTATACACACCCCCTCTGCTCCATACACAGCTGTTACTATACAACCGTTACCTAGGCAACACTGTGATTATACACACCCCTCTGCTCCATACACAGCTGTTACTATACAACCGTTACCTAGGCAACACTGTGATTATACACACCCCTCTGCTCATTACACAGCTGTTACTATACAACCGGTACCTAGACAACACTGTGATTATACACACCCCCTCTGCTCCATACACAGCTGTTACTATACAACCGTTACCTAGACAACACTGTGATTATACACACCCCTCTGGTCCATACACAGCTGTTACTATACAACTGTTACCTAGGCAACACTGTGATTATACACACCCCTCTGGTCCATACACAGCTGTTACTATACAACCGTTACCTAGACAACACTGTGGTTATACACACCCCTCTGCTCCATACACAGCTGTTACTATACAACCGTTACCTAGGCAACACTGTGATTATCCACACCCCCTCTGCTCCATACACAGCTGTTACTATACAACCGTTACCTAGGCAACACTGTGATTATACACACCCCCTCTGCTCCATACACAGCTGTTACTATACAACCGGTACCTAGGCAACACTGTGATTATACACACCCCTCTGCTCCATACACAGCTGTTACTATACAACCGTTACCTAGGCAACACTGTGATTATACACACCCCTCTGCTCATTACACAGCTGTTACTATACAACCGTTACCTAGGCAACACTGTGATTATACACACCCCTCTGCTCATTACACAGCTGTTACTATACAACCGTTACCTAGGCAACACTGTGATTATACACACCCCTCTGCTCCATACACAGCTATTACTATACAACCGTTACCTAGGCAACACTGTGATTATACACACCCCTCTGCTCCATACACAGCTGTTACTATACAACCGTTACCTAGGCAACACTGTGATTATACACACCCCTCTGCTCATTACACAGCTGTTACTATACAACCGTTACCTAGGCAACACTGTGATTATACACACCCCTCTGCTCATTACACAGCTGTTACTATACAACCGTTACCTAGGCAACACTGTGATTATACACACCCCTCTGCTCCATACACAGCTATTACTATACAACCGTTACCTAGGCAACACTGTGATTATACACACCCCTCTGCTCCATACACAGCTGTTACTATACAACCGTTACCTAGGCAACACTGTGATTATACACACCCCTCTGCTCATTACACAGCTGTTACTATACAACCGTTACCTAGGCAACACTGTGATTATACACACCCCTCTGCTCCATACACAGCTGTTACTATACAACCGTTACCTAGGCAACACTGTGATTATACACACCCCTCTGCTCCATACACAGCTGTTACTATACAACCTTTTTACATTTCTCACAGAGCACTGGACCCACTCTTTTCAGCAGCCAGCAGGCATGGGTTCAGGTCGTATCTGATCGAGCACAACTGAAGTGCCAGGTGTTTGCACTCCATGTCGACCAGGCCAGCTCAGTCAAGCCCAGATGAAGGATTAGAATAGAAAACGGATACTGTTAGAACCCCTGTCTGGAAGCCCACCAACGGATACCGTTTGAAGCCAGTCCGGCACTCGATAACACATCTATTAAAGGGCCTTCTGTACTTCTGGCTGGACAGGGAAAAGACAGCAAGAATAGATTATTAGACTTGCACATAGACAACGTACGTCCTCCCCTTCCTACTTCATTACTAAGTCACGTTAGGGGAAATCAAATAGAGGTTTTTCTCTTAATTGTGGGACAAGGTTTTATCGTGACCTTGGTAGGAGAAGCTCTTTGCATAAAGACCCAGAGGACACTTACTGTCAGCCTGAAATCGCTATTTTTTCTAATGATTCATTCATGAAGAGAGGGGGACCATTTCAGCACGTTTCCTCACCAGGACAGAAGAAGGAAAATACTCACAATAAACAACCCCCCCCTCCCCCCTAAACCATTCTTACAGGTACATCCCAGATGATCCTACCTACTTACCATTGCATTGCTTATTTTTTATTATCACAAAATAAATTGATAAGTACAGTAGATATGATGCTTTTAGACCTTAAATCACATACAGGTCAAAATAAATAGCTTTTATAAATATAAAAAATATCACCTCTCAGCTGCTGAACTCTGTGTATTACGTATTGAGGTTATTCCCTAGTCCTCTCAGCTGTTGGACTCTGTGTATTACGTATTGAGGTTATTCCCTAGTCCTCTCAGCTGTTGGACTCTGTGTATTACGTATTGAGGTTATTCCCTAGTCCTCTCAGCTGTTGGACTCTGTGTATTACGTATTGAGGTTAATCCCTAGTCCTCTCAGCTGTTGGACTCTGTGTATTACGTATTGAGGTTATTCCCTAGTCCTCTCAGCTGTTGGACTCTGTGTATTACGTATTGAGGTTATTCCCTAGTCCTCTCAGCTGTTGGACTCTGTGTATTACGTATTGAGGTTATTCCCTGGTCCTCTCAGCTGTTGGACTCTGTGTATTACGTATTGAGGTTATTCCCTAGTCCTCTCAGCTGTTGGACTCAGTGTATTACGTATTGAGGTTATTCCCTAGTCCTCTCAGCTGTTGGACTCTGTGTATTACGTATTGAGGTTATTCCCTAGTCCTCTCAGCTGGTGGACTCTGTGTATTACAAATTGAGGTTAATCCCTAGTCCTCTCAGCTGTTGGACTCTGTGTATTACGTATTGAGGTTATTCCCTAGTCCTCTCAGCTTTTGGACTCTGTGTATTACGTATTGAGGTTATTCCCTAGTCCTCTCAGCTGTTGGACTCTGTGTATTACGTATTGAGGTTATTCCCTAGTCCTCTCAGCTGTTGGATTCTGTGTATTACGTATTGAGGTTATTCCCTAGTCCTCTCAGCTGTTGGACTCTGTGTATTACGTATTGAGGTTATTCCCTAGTCCTCTCAGCTGTTGGACTCTGTGTATTACGTATTGAGGTTAATCCCTAGTCCTCTCAGCTGTTGGACTCTGTGTATTACGTATTGAGGTTATTCCCTAGTCCTCTCAGCTGTTGGACTCTGTGTATTACGTATTGAGGTTATTCCCTAGTCCTCTCAGCTGTTGGACTCTGTGTATTACGTATTGAGGTTAATCCCTAGTCCTCTCAGCTGTTGGACTCTGTGTATTACGTATTGAGGTTATTCTCTAGTCCTCTCAGCTGTTGGAGTCTGTGTATTACGTATTGAGGTTATTCTCTAGTCCTCTCAGCTGTTGGACTCTGTGTATTACGTATTGAGGTTATTCCCTAGTCCTCTCAGCTGTTGGACTCTGTGTATTACGTATTGAGGTTAATCCCTAGTCCTCTCAGCTGTTGGACTCTGTGTATTACGTATTGAGGTTATTCCCTAGTCCTCTCAGCTGTTGGATTCTGTGTATTACGTATTGAGGTTATTCCCTAGTCCTCTCAGCTGTTGGACTCTGTGTATTACGTATTGAGGTTATTCCGTAGTCCTCTCAGCTGTTGGACTCTGTTTTACAACAAGCCACACTAGAGAGAAATGGGTTTATCCCAATACCCCACAGCCTGTGCTTAATTGAAATACATTATACATAAATCATGGCGACTATAGTAAGATAATGATGGTGAGACAATTCTCCTAGAAATGTTCTGTCTACTGTGGGATGGGTCACACCGTAACATTCTTATTAAAATTATTATTTTTTAAAAGGTTTTTCAATGAAAAACAAAAATCAAGGGATTCTGATTGGATAAGTCTAGGTAGTACACTCTAAGAAAAAAGGTTCTAAGTAGAACCTGGTTTGTCCCCATGGGAGAACCCATTTTGGTTCTGGGTAGAACCCTTTGTAGAGGGTTCTAGAACCCTCTATGTAGATTTCTTCATAAAACCATTTTACAGGAGGCTCTATCTAGAACCCTCTATGTAGATTTCTTCATAAAACCATTTTACAGGAGGCTCTATCTAGAACCCTCTATGTAGAGGGTTCTAGAACAGGCTCTATCTGAACCCTTTGTAGAGGGTTCTAGAACAGGCTCTATCTGAACCCTTTGTAGAGGGTTCTAGAACAGGCTCTATCTGAACCCTTTGTAGAGGGTTCTAGAACAGGCTCTATCTAGAACCCTCTATGAAGGGTTCGGCCTAGAACACTCTTTTCTTCTAAAGTTTTTTTTTCTAGAAACGTCTATGAACAGTTCTACCGGAAATTAAACACGTTTCGTTTTTGATCGGTTCCACCAGCCTTATTAGCCTTTAAATGTAATTCTTTATGACAATAGTTATACATACAGTGCCTTGCAAAAGTATTCATCCCACTTGGCATTTTTCAAATTTTGTTGCATTTCAACCCGTATTTTAAATGGATTTTTATAAGGATTTCATGTAATGGACATACACAAAATAGTCCACATTGGTGAAGTGAAATTAAAAAAAAATATTGTTTAAAAATGAAACCGGAAAAGTGGTGCGTTCACATGTATTCACCCCCGTTGCTATGACGCCCCTAAATAAGATGGTGTATCCAATTACCTTCAGAAGTCACATAATTAGTTAAATAAAGTCCACCTGTGTGCAATGTAAGTGTCACACGGTCTATCACATGATCTCATTGTATATATACACTTGTTCTGAAAAGCCCTGAGTCTGCAACACCACTGAGCAAGGGGCAACACCACTAAGCAAGGGGCAACACCACTAAGCAAGGGGCACCACCACTAAGCAAGGGGCACCACCACTAAGCAAGGGGCACCACCACTAAGCAAGGGGCACCACCACTAAGCAAGGGGCAACACCACTAAGCAAGGGGCAACACCACTAAGCAAGGGGCACCACCACTAAGCAAGGGGCACCACCACTAAGCAAGGGGCAACACCACTAAGCAAGGGGCAACACCACTAAGCAAGGGGCACCACCACTAAGCAAGGGGCAACACCACTGAGCAAGGGGCACCACCACTAAGCAAGGGGCAACACCACTAAGCAAGGGGCAACACCACTAAGCAAGGGGCACCACCACTAAGCAAGGGGCAACACCACTGAGCAAGGGTCACCACCACTAAGCAAGGGGCACCACCACTAAGCAAGGGGCACCACCACTGACCAAGGGGCACCACCACTAGGCAAGGGGCACCACCACTGAGCAAGGGGCACCACCACTAAGCAAGGGGCAACACCACTGAGCAAGGGGCACCACCACTAAGCAAGGGGCAACACCACTGAGCAAGGGGCACCACCACTAAGCAAGGGGCACCACCACTAAGCAAGGGGCAACACCACTGAGCAAGGGGCACCACCACTAAGCAAGGGGCACCACCACTAAGCAAGGGGCAACACCACTAAGCAAGGGGCACCACCACTAAGCAAGGGGCACCACCACTAAGCAAGGGGCACCACCACTGACCAAGGGGCACCACCACTAGGCAAGGGGCACCACCACTGAGCAAGGGGCACCACCACAGAGCAAGGGGCACCACCACTAAGCAAGGGGCACCACCACTAAGCAAGGGGCACCACCACTAAGCAAGGGGCACCACCACTAAGCAAGGGGCACCACCACTAAGCAAGGGGCACCACCACTAAGCAAGGGGCACCACCACTAAGCAAGGGGCACCACCACTGAGCAAGGGGCACCACCACTAAGCAAGGGGCACCACCACTGAGCAAGGGGCACCACCACTAAGCAAGGGGCACCACCACTAAGCAAGGGGCACCACCACTAAGCAAGGGGCACCACCACTAAGCAAGGGGCAACACCACTGAGCAAGGGGCACCACCACTAAGCAAGGGGCACCACCACTGAGCAAGGGGCACCACCACTAAGCAAGGGGCACCACCACTAAGCAAGGGGCACCACCACTAAGCAAGGGGCACCACCACTAAGCAAGGGGCACCACCACTGAGCAAGGGGCACCACCACTGAGCAAGGGGTACCACCACTGAGCAAGGGGCACCACCACTAAGCAAGGGGCACCACCACTAAGCAAGGGGCACCACCACTAAGCAAGGGGCACCACCACTGAGCAAGGGGCACCACCACTAAGCAAGGGGCACCACCACTAAGCAAGGGGCACCACCACTGAGCAAGGGGCACCACCACTAAGCAAGGGGCACCACCACTAAGCAAGGGGCACCACCACTGAGCAAGGGGCACCACCACTAAGCAAGGGGCACCACCACTAAGCAAGGGGCACCACCACTAAGCAAGGGGCACCACCACTGAGCAAGGGGCACCACCACTAAGCAAGGGTCACCACCACTGAGCAAGGGGCACCACCACTGAGCAAGGGGCACCACCACTAAGCAAGGGTCACCACCACTGAGCAAGGGGCACCACCACTGAGCAAGGGGCACCACCACTAAGCAAGGGGCACCACCACTAAGCAAGGGGCACCACCACTGAGCAAGGGGCACCACCACTAAGCAAGGGGCAACACCACTGAGCAAGGGGCACCACCACTGAGCAAGCGGCGTCACCACTGAGCAAGGGGCACCACCACTAAGCAAGGGGCAACACCACTGAGCAAGGGGCAACACCACTGAGCAAGGGGCACCACCACTGAGCAAGCGGCGTCACCACTGAGCAAGGGGCACCACCACTAAGCAAGGGTCACCACCACTGAGCAAGGGGCACCACCACTAAGCAAGGGGCACCACCACTGAGCAAGGGGCAACACCACTGAGCAAGGGGCACCACCACTGAGCAAGCGGCGTCACCACTGAGCAAGGGGCACCACCACTAAGCAAGGGTCACCACCACTGAGCAAGGGGCACCACCACTAAGCAAGGGTCACCACCACTGAGCAAGGGGCGCCACCACTAAGCAAGGGGCAACACCACTAAGCAAGGGGCACCACCACTAAGCAAGGGTCACCACCACTGAGCAAGGGGCGCCACCACCAAGCAAGGGTCACCACCACTAAGCAAGGGGCGCTATGAAGACCAAGGAGCTTCCAAACAGTTCAGGGACAAAGTTGTGGAGAAGTACAGATCAGGGTTGGGTTATAAAAAAATATCAGAAACTTAGAACATCCCACTGAGCTCCATTAAATCCATTTTTAAAAAATGGAAAGAATATGGCACCACAACAAACCTGCCAAGAGAGGGCCGCCCACCAAAACTCATGGACCAGGCAGGCAAGGCGGGTATTAATCAGAGAGGCAACAAAGAGACCAAAGATAACCGTGAAGGAGCTGCAAAGCTCCACAGGAGAGATTGGAGTATCTGTCCACAGAACCACTTTAAGCCGTGCACTCCACAGAGCTGGGCTTTACAGAAGAGTGGCCAGAAAAAAAGCTATATCTTAAAGAAAAAAATAATCAAACACGTTTGGTGTTTGCCAAAAGGCATGTGAGGGATTCCCCAAACATTTGTAAGAAGAGAACACCATCCCCACAGTGAAGCATGGCGGTGGCAGCATCATGCTGTGGGAATGTTTTTCATCGGCAGGGACTGGGAAACTGGTCAGAATTGAAGGAATGATGTCTCGAGCTAAATACAGGGAAATTCTTGAGGGAAACCTGTTTCAGTCTTCCAGAGATTTGAGACTGGGATGGAGGTTCACCTTCCAGCAGGACAATGACGCTAAACATACTGCTAAAGCAACACTCGAGTGGTTTAAGGGGAAACATTTAAATGGCTTGGAATGGCCTAGTCAAAGCCCAGACCTCAATCCAATTGAGAATCTGTTATATGACTTAAAGATTGCTGTACACCAGCGGAACCCATCCAACTTGAAGGAGCTGGAGCGGATTTGCCTTGAAGAATGGACAACAATCCCAGTTGCTAGATGTGCCAAGCTTATAGAGAGACTTGCAGCTTTAATTGCTTCAAAAGGTGACTCTACAAAGTATTGACTTTGGGGGGATGAATAGTTATGCATGCTCAAGTGTTCATTTTTTTTGTCTTATTTTTTGTTTGTCTCACATTGAAAAATATTTTGCACCTTCAAAGTAGTAGGCATGTTATGTAAATCAAATGATTCAAACCCCCAAATAATCAATTTTAATTCCATTCCAGGTTGTTAGACAACAAAATAGGAAAAATGCCAAGGGGGGTGAATACTTTATCAAAGCCACTGGATCATAAGGCCTTTCTGTTTGGTCCCAGTTATGCCCTAACACGGTGGTAATAGGAATATCCTGGTTTCCAGACCACATCAGGACTGCAATTCACATTATGTTCTTCACTTGCAAAGTGATGTGTAATTCCTGTTGGAATTCAGCCAGAGTGAGGATATCCAACAATTGGACATTTTAATCACCTGCAATCTGCATTTAGAATGAATGTCAGGGTAGGGAAATTGAATTAATGCGACTACCTAAATCAACTAAACTTGAACAACAAGCTCAATAATGGGTGCAACAAGTCCAACTACTAACAGATTGGATTAGGTTAGAACAATATATGTCATTCATCGTTGTACATCAGTGAATATGCAAAAACACAGAATTAAAAAAATGATTCTGAAAATCAACCTTCAATAGAGCATGCTGGGTAATATGACAATGAAAGACATAAATCATGGCAGAGAAATCAACTATGTCAGTACTGTATATGTAAAATGATTAAGGGAATGTCAAATACATGCACAAATATTCCCGTATTGGTACAGTTTAAAACATTATCACAGCTGTCTTTTTAAATGCATCCGATTACTCAAACTCCTGATGTTAAAGTTGAAACACTGAGGTAAACGCTGCTACTCAGGCATTATTTAAAAGAAAGAGAAAAACAATTCATAATATTAATCAGATTCAGATGGGTTCTATGTTGAACCACTCTTGCCTCCCAAAGAGTCAGCAAAGAACCCTTTCTTTCTAAAATGGTTCTTAAGATGTCAATGGTTCTAAGTAGAACCCTTTGTATTACAAAGAACCCTCATCTTCCAAATAATGGTTCTTCAGATGAAAGCAACTCTTGATAGAACCTTATCCCTCCGCAAAGAACCCTTTTGGAATCATTTTGGAACCCTTTTGGAATCCTTTACGAATCCTTTTGGAATCCTTTTGGAATCCTTTTTTTCCAAGTGTACCTTCTGGTTTTGGTCTTTTTTGGTTTTCATTTGTTTGGTCCCTGTTGAACACAACCCTGCCTCTTGTATCAGATGAGATTCTTGTGTTGTGCCACATGCAGACGTACTGTATGACCTCATTACTTCCCCGTTCTGCTGTAGGTTGTACAGTCAATCAGGAAGTGGCAACCAGGAAGTGCCTTGAGGACAACAGTTGTTTACAGAGCAGAATAGAAGAACATGCCTGAGAAATGGTTGCAGTATATTTTAGCATACACACAGAAAAAAAAATAATAATAATTATTATACCTAATACACTGAGTGTACAAAACATTAGGAACACCTGCTCTTTCCATGGCGGACTGACCAGGTGAATCCAGGTGAAAGCTATGATCCCTTTTCAATCCACTTCCATCAGTGTAGATGACGAGGAGGAGATGGATTTAAGGAAGGGTTTTATAAGCCTTGAGACATGTATTGTGTATATTAAAGGGATATACCGTATATTAAAGGGAACCTTATGCATTTACATTCCCTCCCTCCCACCCCCTGACACTGCGTGCTGAAGGCCTGTACAGAGACTATGGGGATTAATAACCTGGCTATATGTAATAAGCAGTTTGTTAATCATGGCTTTCTCTGTCTGTTATACCTGCCTGGGTTCAAATACTATTCAAATCATTTCAGATACTTTGCGTGTTTGTTTTAGCCTGGCTGGAGGGCCAGATTATTTTATCTGGCTGGAGGACCAGATTATTTTATTTGGCTGGAGGACCAGATTATTTTATCTGGCTGGAGGACCAGATTATTTTATTTGTCTTGAGGACCAGATTATTTTATCTGGCTGGAGGGCCAGATTATTTTATTTGGCTGGAGGGCCAGATTATTTTATTTGGCTGGAGGACCAGATTATATTATCTGGCTGGAGGACCAGATTATTTTATCTGGCTTGAGGACCAGATTATTTTATCTGGCTTGAGGACCAGATTATATTATCTGGTTGGAGGACCAGATTATATTATCTGGCTGGAGGACCATCTTATTTTATTTGGCTTGAGGACCAGATTATATTATCTGGCTGGAGGACCAGATTATATTATTTTGCTGGAGGACCAGATTATTTTATTTGCCTGGAAAACCAGATTATTTTATTTGGCTGGAGGACCAGTTTATATTATCTTTCCGTGCTTCTACACCTGCATTGCTTGCTGTTTGGGGTTTTAGGCTGGGTTTCTGTACAGCACTTCGAGATATTAGCTGATGTACGAAGGGCTATATAAAATAAACTTGATTTGATGATTTGATTTGGAGGGCAGCTACTGTAATATATAGTAGATATCTACTATGTATTACACCCAAACTGGACTAGGTAATGACCTGCTGTGTAGACATCACCCAATCTGGACTAGGTAATGACCTGCTGTGTTGACATCACCCAATCTGACCTAGGTAATGACCTGCTGTGTAGACATCACCCAAACTGGACTAGGTAATGACCTGCTGTGTAGACATCACCCAAACTGAACTAGGTAATGACCTGCTGTGTAGACATCACCCAATCTGGACTAGGTAATGACCTGCTGTGTAGACATCACCCAAACTGAACTAGGTAATGACCTGCTGTGTAGACATCACCCAAACTGAACTAGGTAATGACCTGCTGTGTAGACATCACCCAAACTGGATTAGGTAATGACCTGCTGTGTAGACATCACCCAAACTGAACTAGGTAATGACCTGCTGTGTAGACATCACCCAAACTGAACTAGGTAATGACCTGCTGTGTAGATATCACCCAAACTGGATTAGGTAATGACCTGGTCATATTTCTTTCTTCCTGACCGCTCACACTTTTACATTAAAAATAATATTCAACTAAGAGAGCAGACCAGTATCTGTCAATCTACACCCACGGTATTATGACCATAAACAGGCTTTTTGACTCTCCTCTGTTGCCATACAAATCTAACCTACCCAAGAATATATGGGATCCCAAATCCCTGATATTTTCCATACTCACAAAAAGCTTATTTCTTTCAAATTTTGTGCACACATTTGTTTACATCCCTGTTAGTGAACATGTATCATTTGCCAAGATAATCCATCCACCTAACAGGTGTGGCATATCAAGAAGCTGACTAAACAGCATGATCATTACACAGGTGCACCTTGTGCGGGCGACAGTAAAAGGTCACTCTAAAATGTGCAGTTTTTACACCCAACATAATGCCACAGATGTCTCAAGTTTTGAGGGAGGATGCAATTGGCATGCTGACTGCAGGAACGTCCACCAGAGCTGTTGTCAGAGAATTCAATGTTAATTTCTCTACCATAAACTGCCTCCAATATCATTTTAGGGAATTTGGCAGTACCTCCAACCGGCCTCACAATTGCAGACCACGCGTATGGCATACAGAAATCCCCATAAAAAAAAAATATTTTTTACATTGGATGCATCTCAATCTGTTGAGTGTGAAAAAAACGACCATTCAAAGACACTTAAAAATATTTTGTCTTGCCCATTCACCCTCTGAATGGCACACATACACAATATTTAACCTGTCTCCTCCCCTTCGTCTACACTGATTGAAGTGGATTTAACAAGTGACATCAATAAGGGATCATAGCTGATCTCCTGGATTCCCCTGGTCAGTCTATGTCATGGAAAGAGCAGGTGTTCCTAATGTTGTGTACACTCAAGAATGGTCCACCACCCAGCCAACTTGACACAACTTCGGTTAGCACAGGAGTCAACACGGACCAGCATTCCCTGTCGAACGCTTTTGACACTTTTGTAGAGTCCGTGCCCTGACAAACTGAGGCTGTTGAGGGCAAAAGGAGGAACAACTCAATATTAGGAAGGTGTTCCTAATGTTGTGTCCACTCAGTGTATATTTCCACACCATGAGGTTGGTATAATACTGTGAACATGATGATAACGCTCTTTTAGTGTAAGAGAGGTTTGAAAAGTCCGCCTGAAATATCTGCTTGTTGCTGTGGGATAGAGAGTTTTGGTGACATCACCAGGCGGTAAATTACTTGATAGACCAATAAGAAAAAGAGTTCCCGAACCTCTCTGCCAATAACAGCTAGTTATTTCACTCCACACATCTGTGGAGGCAGGATGGAGTTTTGACCTGCCTGGTAACATCAACTATTTAGAAAGTACGACGGCCAGATGATTTATTTAGATAAAGTATTTTAACATTTGCATAATTGAAACATGTTTCATTATAATGTGCAGTAGCTGTGTTTTAGTTGCTGATATCAAAGCTTGGGAAAAACCGGAAGAGGACATGACAACAATGAGATGTGACTGTGCAAAGCAACATCGATTCACACGGCTCTAACATTTTACATGTATGACAAACACACAGCATTCATCATGCATGATGGACTGGACAGAAAGGTGGCAAGGTTTGAAATCTGTAAAAAAAAAAAAAAAAAAATGCATTCACGCTTGGTCTCCCTTCCAGTGCCATGCAAAATGTCTATCTTTTTCTTGAAGTGGCCTACTTTTCAGCGTACTTGTCTGTGGAATAGGAGTGAATAGGAGTGCAATGTGTTTCTGCGCCACTGCACAGGGATATGCTGCTGCCACCGAGGGGTTCTGACAGCCAGCTTGCGTCACAAATGCAACTCTGTTCCCTAAGTAGTGCACTACTTTTGACTTGGGCCCATAGGTGTTCCGGTCAAAGGTAGTGCACTAAATACTGAATAGGGTGCCATTTGGGACGCCGGCCCCAGGCTTTAGCTCGGGGAGACCTTTAGGTCGTTTTTCATTAGCTGTTGCAGGCAGAGAGACTCGGGGACACAGATAATAACATCAGAAATATCCCTGGTAGCGGTTCTGTAGCAGTTCGTGAATCCTACATGGTGTCCCACATGACACCCTATTCCATATATAGTGCACTACTTTTAACATGGGCCCATCTGGTTAAAAGTAGTGTGCACTATTGTGACTAGGTGCCACTTGGGAGGAAGCCTAGAGTCTAGAGTCTTCCCTTCCTTTGTCCTGTAAACTTCTACATGTGGGGATGATGAGAGTGATTCTGATGATATTTCTCTCACTTCCATCTCTTCTCTTTGTTCGTCGATCAGTTGCACTCTCTCATCTTTTCTAGTTCTTACCTCTTTTATCACTCGCTTCTACCTTTCTAAACCGCCTCTCCCATACATATCTTACTGATCTCTTTCACCCATCTCTCCAACTTTGTCTTACCCATCTCTCACACATCCCATTTCTCTCTCTCTCTCTCTCTCTCTCTCTCTCTCTCTCTCTCTCTCTCTCTCTCTCTCTCTCTCTCTCTCTCTCTCTCTCTCTCTCTCTCTCTCTCTTTGCCAAAACAAGATAAGTATATAATAAACAAAAGTGAAATAAATAATAAAGATCAACAGTTAACATTACACTCACAGAAGTTCCAAAAGAATAAATACATTTTAAATGTCATATTATGTCTATATACTGTGTTGTAATGATGTGCAAATAGTTAACCTTTTGGGGCCACGGGTGCCGCTAGCGGCACTCCTCCCACATTCCACTGAAAAGGCAGAGCGGCAAATTCAAAAAAAACATTTTTTTTAAATATTTAACTTTCACACATTAACAAGTCCAATACAGCATATGAAAGGTACACATCTTGTGAATCAAGCCAACATGTCCGATTTTTAAAATGTTTTACAGGGAAGACAAAATATGTAAATCTATTACACCACTTTTCTACCTCCATCAGTGTTTTACTCCATCACCAGCTATCACTAATTCGACCAAATAAAGATATATATATAGCCACTAACCAAGAAACAACTTCATAAGATGACAGTCTGATAACATATTTATTGTATAGCATATGTTTTTTTTGAAAAATGTGCATATTTATGGTATAAATCATAAATTACATTTCAGCTACAATCAGAAATTGCACCGAAAGCAGCCATAACATTTACAGACACCAACGTCAAATAACTAATTACTCATCATAAAACATATCTGAGAAATACATACTGTGCAGCAATTGAAAGACAGGATTCTTGTGATTCCAGACAATATTTCAGATTTATTAAATGTTTTATAGCGAAAACAAAATGTAGCGCTAAATTAGCATAGCCACGCCAGCCAGAACCAGCTGGGCGCCCACGACCAGTTCACATGCACGACCGATATATGAAATATCATTATAAATTGGGTCTTACTTTTGCTGAAATTTCATCAGAATGTTGATCAAGATGTCCTTAGTCCAGATGAGTCGTTCATTCCATTCAGAATGGTACCTTTCCCACTTCATTTAGCATGGGTACTAGTCGAGTGGCACGGATCTCTCCAAGTAAACAAAGTCACACGACGGAACACGGCAAAACTCCCGAAAAAATTCAAATAATCTGATTAAACTATATTGAAAAAACATACATTACGATGATATGGTCTCATTTATCAAATCAAATCCGAGCCGGAGATAGTTGACATCCGAAACGGCAGCAAAACAAAACACAATCTCTCTTCAAAGTCGCGCACTTCAGACTTCCGGAAATGGACGGTCACGTCAAAGAAATAGGTCTTATTTCACGTCAGAACAAGATAAACACAAAATTTCTCCTCTGACGTCCTCTTGACACCCAGAGGAAGGCGTATGAGATGTGTTTCGGGTCATAGGTGGCATGACCATGTATAGGCAGAGCGTTGAAGCGAGCATAGACATCTTGCATTCTACTTCCTGCTCAGGGAAAGTGCTGCCAAATGACTTGTGTTCCACTCAGAGAAAAAATTCAAACGTTTTTAGAAACTAGAGGTTGTTTTCTATCCAATGGTACTAAAAATATGCATATTGTACTAGCAAGAATTGAGTACGAGGCCGTTTAAAAACATACGATTTTCACCAAAAGTGAAAATATCACCCCTTGTCCCCAACAGGATAAAGTACACAAGGGAAAATAAATAAACATAAATATGGGTTGTATTTACAATGGTTTTGTTCTTCACTAGTTGCTCTTTTCTTGTGGCAACAGGTCACACATCTTGCTGCTTTGATGGCACACTGTGGTATTTCACCCAATAGATATAAAAGTTCATCAAAATTTGATATGATTTCGAATTCTTCTTGGATCTGTGTAATCTGAGGGAAATATGTGTCTCTAATATGGTCATACGTTTGGCAAGAGGTTAGTAAGTGCAGCTCAGTTTCCACCTCATTTTGTGGGTAGTGTGCACATAGCCTGTCTTCTATGTCGACTGAGACTTAATATCCTTAAGTTTGGGTCAGTCACAGTGGTCAGGTATTCTGCCACTGTGTACTCTCTGTTAATGGCCAAATAGCATTGTAGTTTGCTCAGGTTTTTTTGTAAATTATTTTACAATGTGTCAAGTAATTATCTGATTAGTTGTTAGGTGATAGGTGAAATATACTGTTTAGGTTTTCTGAATCCAGGTTTACGCCTTCATTATTACAGTGAAACCTTTTATCAAGGAATTAATTTGCTGTTGTTTTTAGTTTTTTTAGTTTTTAGTTATTTTTAATAGTTTTTTGGTGGATTTCCACACTACTTTCCTTCCACCTCTAGCGTTTCTTTAATATTATTCAGTTCCTTTGGCTTTGATGCCTCGTGATTGAGTATTGCTCTGTTCAAGTAGAGTGTGAATTTGTTGTGATCTGATAAGGGTGTCAGTGGGCTGACTGTGAACGCTCTGGGTTGAGTTCAGTGATAAAGTAATCTACAGTACTACTGCCAAAAGATGAGCTATAGGTGTACCCACCATAGGAGTCCCCTCGAAGCCTACCATTGTCTATGTACATACCCAGCATCCGACAGAGCTGCAGGAGTTTTTGCTAATTATGTTGTTGTATTTTTATTTTTTTTGAATTTGAAAATATGTTTTTTTACATTTTAAAATGTAACCTTTATTTAACTAAGCAAGTCAGTCAAATTCTTATTTACGATGACTGCCCACCACGGCCAAACCTGGACGACTCTGGGCCAATTGTGCACTTCCACATGGGACTCCCAATCACGGCCGGATGTTATACAGCCTGGATTTGAACCAGAGACTCTATTGACGCCTCTTGCACTGAGATGCAGTGCCTTTGGCCTCTGTGCCACTCTGGAGCCCCAAGATGTGTCTAGGATGGTATATGGGCGATAGAATGCTGTCACCTCCAGGTTGGTGTTTGTCCCCCTGTGTGCTGAGGGTGTCGGGTTCTTGTCCATTCCTGGCATCCTTTCAGCATCAATACAGGGCGAAGATTGAATCGTACGTACATACCCCAACCAGAAGCCATGGGATACAGGCACTGAGCTAAAGATTTAATCATACTACACCGGCTCAGACGCTCGTCTTATGTGGCAGGGCTTGCAAACTATTACAGACTACAAAGAGAAGCACAGCCACGAGCTGGCCAGTGACACGAGCCTACCAGATGAGCTAAATCACTTCTATGCTCGCTTCGTGGCAAGCAACAATGAGGCATGCATGAGAGCATCAGCTGTTCCGGATGACTGTGTGATCACGCTCTCCGTGAGTAAGACCTTTAAACAGGTCAACATTGACAAGGCTACAGGGCCAGACGGATTCCCAGGACGTGTGCTCCGGGCATGTGCTGACCAACTGGCAGGTGTCTTCACTGACATTTTCAACATGTTCCTGATTGAGTCTGTAATACCAACATGTTTCAAGCAGACCACCATAGTCCCTGTGCCCAAGAACACGAAGGCAACCTGCCTAAATGACTACAGACCCATTGCGCTCACATCCATAGCCATGAAGTGTTCTGACAGGCTGGTAATGGCTTACAACTGGTAATGGCTCACAACACCATCATCCCAGAAACCCTAGACCCACTCCAATTTGCATACCGCCCAAACAGATCCACAGATGATGCAATCTCTATTGCACTCCACACTGCCCTTTCCCACCTGGACAAAAGGAACACCTATGTGAGAATGCTATTCATTGACTACAGCTCAGCGTTCAACACCATAGTACCCTCAAAGCTCATCACTAAGCTAAGGATCCTGGGACTAAACACCTCCCTCTGCAACTGGATCCTAGACTTCCTGACGGGGCGCTCCCAGGTGTTGAGGTTGGGAAGCAACACATCTGCCACGCTGATCCTCAACACTGGAGCCCCCCAGGGGTGCGTGCTCATGCCCCTCCTGTACTCCCTGTTCACCTACGACTGCATGGCCAGGCACGACTCCAACACCATCATTAAGTTTGCAGACGACACAACAGTGGTAGACCTGTTCACCTCACAATGACGAGACAATCTACAGGCAGGAGGTCAGAGACCTGTCCGGGTGGTGCCAGAATAACAACCTATCCCTCAACGTAACCAAGACTAAGGAGATGATTGTGGACTACAGGAAAAGGAGGACCGAGCACCCCCCCATTCTCATCAACGGGGCTGTAGTGGAGCATGTTGAGAGCTTGAAGTTCCTTGGTGTTCACATCACCAACAAACTAGAATGGTCCAAACACACCAAGACAGTTGTGAAGAGGGCACGACAAAGCCTCAGGAAACTAAAATATTTGGCATGGGTCCTCAGACAAAAGTTCTACAGCTGCAACATCGAGAGCATCCTCACTGGTTGCATCACTGCCTGGTACGGCAATTGCTCGGCCTCCGACTACAAGGCACTACAGAGGGTAGTATGAATGGCCCAGTACATCACTGGGGCTATGCTGCCTGCCATCCAGGACCTCTACACCAGACGATGTCAGAGGAAGGCCCTAAAAATTGTCAATGACCCCAACCACCCCAGTCATAGACTGTTCTCTCTAGCAGTACCGGATTGCCAAGTCTAGGACAAAAAGGCTTCTCAACAGTTTTTACCCCCAAGCCATAATATTCCTGAACAGGTAATCAAATGGCTACCCGGACTATTTGCATTGTGTGCCCCCCCCCCCCCCCCCCCCAACCCCTCTTTTACGCTGCTGCTGCTCTCTGTTTATCATATATGCATAGTCACTTTAACCATATCTACATGTACATACTACCTCAATCAGCCCGACTATCCGGTGTCTGTATGTAGCCTCACTACTGTTATTTTTCACTGTCTTTTTACTGTTGTTTTTATTTCTTTACCTACCTATTGTTCACCTAATACCTTTTTTCCATAGTTTGTTAGAGCCTGTAAGTAAGCATTTCACTGTAAGATCTACACCTGTTGTATTCAGCATTTCACTGTAAGGTCTACTACACCTGTTGTATTCAGCATTTCACTGTGAGGTCTACTACACCTGTTGTATTCAGCATTTCACTGTATGGTCTACTACACCTGTTCTATTCAGCATTTCACTGTGAGGTCTACTACACCTGTTTTATTCAGCATTTCACTGTAAGGTCTACTACACCTGTTCTATTCAGCATTTCACTGTAAGGTCTACTACACCTGTTGTATTCAGCATTTCACTGTAAGGTCTACTACACCTGTTGTATTCAGCATTTCACTGTATGGTCTACTACACCTGTTCTATTCAGCATTTCACTGTGAGGTCTACTACACCTGTTGTATTCATCATTTCACTGTAAGGTCTACTACACCTGTTGTATTCAGCATTTCACTGTAAGGTCTACTACACCTGTTGTATTCAGCATTTCACTGTAAGTTCTACTACACCTGTTGTATTCGGCGCACGTGACAAATACACTTTGATTTGATTTGAGGGCTTTGTGATGGCCACTCCAATACCTTGACTTTGTTGTCCTTAAGCCATTTTGCCACAATTTTGGAAGTATGCTTGGGGTCATTTAGGTCGCCACAGACTAGTACATGTCCCTGAGCCTGGAAATTGTTGATCTCCCCCTCTAGGATGGAGAAGAAGCTGTCATCATTAAAGTATGGGGATTCTATTGGGGGGGTATAGGTAGCACAAATTATGATTTTTTTTCTTTCTGTTGAGATAATTTCCTTATTAATTTATAGCCTGATGTAAAATGTTCTGTTTTGTCTAATTTAATAGACTGGGTTAGGTCTGCTCTATACCAAATTAGCATAGCCCCTGAGTCTCTTCCCTGTTTCACACCTGGTAGTTTGGTGGGACTACCAGCTCTCTGTAGCCTAGAGGGTCACTAGTGGGCCCATCTCCTCTATATCATGTTTCTTGTAGGATGACAATGTCTGTATTTCCAATTTATCTGATGAAGTCTGGGTCCCTGCCTTCTCTCTCTCTCTCTCACACACACTCATCACCACAGCCACAGGCAGCCCACTACTTCCCTCTATCTCTCACAAATTCAATTTAAGGGCTTTATTGGCATGGGAAACATTTGTTTACCTTTCCAAAGCAAGTGAAATAGAAAATAAATAAAAGTGAAATAAACAATTGAAAATGAACAGTAAACGTTACACTCACAAAAGTTCCAAAGGAATAGAGACATTTCAAATGTCGTATTATGGCAATGTAGGGTGTTGTAACGATGTGCAAGTAATTATCTTTTTGTTTTCTCATGATTTGTTTGGGTCTAATTGTGTAGCTGTGCTGGTGCTCAGGGGGGTCTGTTTGTGTTTGTGAACAGAGCCCCAGAAACCAGCTTGCTTAGGGGACTCTTCTCCAGGTTCATCTCTCTGTAGGTGATGGCTTTGTTATGGAAGGTTTAGGAATTGCTTCCTTTTAGGTGGTTGTAGAATTTATCGTCTCTTTTCTGGATTTTGATAATTAGCGGGTATCGGCCTAATTCTGCTCTGCAGGTATTATTTGGTGTTTTATGTTGTACACAGAGGACATTTTTGCTGAATTCTTCATGCAGAGTCTCAATTTGGTGTTTGTCCCATTTTGTGAATTATTGGTTGGTGAGCGGACTCCAAACCTCACAACCATAATGGGCAATGTGTTCTATAACTGATTCAAGTATTTTTAGCCAGATCCTCATTTTATTTTCCTTTTGATAGATGGGTAAGGCTGAAGCTGAATCCTGGTCTCACCCCAAGGCCCTGTGGAAAGAAATGCTGTGTTTTCTCCCAATTTTAAACGCACATTTGTTTGTGTACATGGATTTTATATAATGTCGTATGTTTTTCCCCCCAACACCAGTTTCCATCCATTTGTATAGCAGACCCTCATGCCAAATTGAGTCAAAGGCTTTTTTGAAATCAACAAATCATGAGAAGGCTTTTCCTTTGTTTTGATTTGATTTGTTTGTCAGTTAGTGTGCAGGGTGAATATGTGGTCTGTCGTACGATAATATGGTAAAAAGCCAATTTGACATTTGCTCAGTACATTGTTTTCCCTGAGGAAATATACGAGTCTGCTGTTTATGATAATGCAGAGGATTTTCCCAAGGTTGCTGTTGACGCATATCCCTCGGTAGTTTATGGGGTCAAATTTGTTTCCACTTTTGTGGATTAGGGTGATCAGTTCTTGGTTCCAAATATTGGGGAAGATACCAGAGCTGAGGAGAATGTTAAAGAGTTTTAGTATAGCCAAATGGAATTTGTTGTCTGTATATTTTATCATTTCATTAAGGATACCATCAATACCACAGGCCTTTTTGGGATGGAGGGTTTGTATTCTTTCCTGTAGTTCATTCAATGTAATTGGAGAATCCAGCGGGTTCTGGTAGTCTTTAATAGTTGATTTTAAAATTTGTATTTGATCATGTATATGTTTTTGTAGTTTATTCTTTGTTATAGAGCCAAAAAGATTGTTATAGAGCCAAAAAGATTTGGATAGATAATTTTTTGTTTTTTTTGTTTTGTAATTTTCCCAGAATTTGATTAATTCTATGGATTCTTCAATTACATTGAGCAGATTTTTTTGTTATAACCTTTATTTAACTTAAGAACAAATTCTTATTTATAATGACGGTCTACCCCAGCCAAACCCGGATGACACTGGGCCAATTGTACGGCGCCCTATGGGACTCCCAATCACAGTCGGTTGTGATACAGCCTGGGATCGAACCAAGGTTTGTAGTGATGCCTCTAGCACTGAGATGCAGTGCCTTAGTCTGGTCTCTATAGGTCTGGTCTCTATAGGTACATATAGGTCTGGTCTCTATAGGTCTGGTCTCTATAGGTCTGGTCTCTACAGGTCTGGTCTCTATAGGTCTGGTCTCTATAGGTCTGGTCTCTATAGGTCTGGTCTCTATAGGTCTGGTCTCTATTGGTCTGGTCTCTATAGGTCTCTATAGGTCTGGTCTCTATTGGTCTGGTCTCTATAGGTCTGGTCTCTATAGGTCTGGACTTTTTAGATCTCGTCTCTATAGGTCTGGTCTCTACAGGTCTGGTCTCTATAGGTCTGGTCTCTATAGGTCTGGTCTCTACAGGTCTGGTCTCTATAGGTCTGGTCTCTATAGGTCTGGTCTCTATAGGTCTGGTCTCTATAGGTCTGGTCTCTATAGGTCTGGTCTCTATAGGTCTGGTCTCTATAGGTCTGGTCTCTATAGGTCTGGTCTCTATTGGTCTGGTCTCTATAGGTCTCTATAGGTCTGGTCTAAATAGGTCATTATTGGTCTGGTATCTATAGGTCTCTATAGGTCTGGTCTCTCTTGGTCTGGTCTCTATAGGTCTGGTCTCTATAGGTCTGGTCTCTATTGGTCTGGTCTAAATAGGTCTGGTCTCTATAGGTCTGGTCTCTCTTGGTCTGGTCTCTATAGGTCTGGTCTCTCTTGGTCTGGTCTCTATAGGTCTGGTCTCTATAGGTCTGGTCTCTATTGGTCTGGTCTCTATAGGTCTGGTCTCTATAGGTCTCTATAGGTCTGTTCTCTATAGGTCTGGTCTCTATTTGTCTGGTCTCAATAGGTCTGGTCTCTATAGGTCTGGTTTCTATAGGTCTGGTCTCTATTGGTCTGGTCTCTATAGGTCTGGTCTCTATAGGTCTGGTCTCTATATTTCTGTTCTCTATAGGTCTGGTCTCTATTGGTCTGGTCTCAAAAGGTCTGGACTCTATAGGTTTGGCCTCTATAGGTCTGGTCTCTATAGGTCTGGTCTCTATAGGTCTGCTCTCTATACGTCTGGTCTCTATAGGTCTGGTCTCTATAGGTCTGGTCTCTCTTGGTCTGGTCTCTATAGGTCTGGTCTCTCTTGGTCTGGTCTCTATAGGTCTGGTCTCTATAGGTCTGGTCTCTATAGGTCTGGTCTCTATTGGTCTGGTCTCTATTGGTCTGGTCTCTATAGGTCTCTATTGGTCTGGTCTCTATTGGTCTGGTCTCTATAGGTCTCTATAGGTCTTGTATCTATTGGTCTGGCCTCTTTAGGTCTCTATAGGTCTTGTACCTATTGGTCTGGTCTCTATTGGTCCGGTTTCTATAGTTCTCTATTGGTCTGGTCTCTAAATGTATCTATAGGTCTGGTCTCTATTGGTCTGGTCTCTATAGGTCTGGTCTCTATAGGTCTGGTCTCTATTGGTCTGGTCTCTATTGGTCTTGTCTCTATTGGTCTGGTCTCTGTAGGTCTCTATTGGTCTGGTCTCTATTGGTCTGGTCTCTATTGGTCCGGTTTCTATAGTTCTCTATAGGTCTGGTCTCTATTGGTCTGGCCTCTTTAGGTCTGGTCTCTATAGGTGTAGTCTCTATAGGTCTGGTCTCTATAGGTCTGGTCTCTACAGGTCTGGTCTCTATAGATCTGGTCTCTTTAGGTCTCTATAGGTCTGGTCTCTATAGGTCTGGTTTCTATAGGTCTGGTCTCTATAGGTCTGGTCTCTACAGGTCTGGTCTCTATAGATTTGGTCTCTTTAGGTCTCTATAGGTCTGGTCTCTATAGGTCTGGTCTCTGTAGGTCTGGCCTCTTTAGGTCTGGTCTCTACAGGTCTGGTCTCTATAGGTCTGGTCTCTATAGGTCTGGTCTCTATAGGTCTGGTCTCTACAGGTCTGGTCTCTATAGGTCTGGTCTCTACAGGTCTGGTCTCTACAGGTCTGGTCTCTATAGGTCTGGTCTCTATAGGTCTGGTCTCTACAGGTCTGGTCTCTATAGATCTGGTCTCTTTATGGCTCAATAGGTCTGGTCTCTATAGGTCTGGTCTCTGTAGGTCTGGTCTCTATAGGTCTGGTCTCTATAGGTCTGGTCTCTATAGGTCTGGTCTCTACAAGTCTGGTCTCTATAGATCTGGTCTCTTTATGGCTCTATAGGTCTGGTCTCTATAGGTCTGGTCTCTATAGGTATGGTCTCTATAGGTCTGGTCTCTACAGGTCTGGTCTCTATAGATCTGGTCTCTTTAGGTCTCTATAGATCTGGTCTCTATAGGTCTGGTCTCTGTAGGTCTGGTCTCTGTAGGTCTGGTCTCTTTAGGTCTGGTCTCTATAGGTCTGGCCTCTTTAGGTCTGGTCTCTATATGTCTGGTCTCTATAGGTCTGGTCTCTATAGGTCTGGTCTCTATAGGTCTGGTCTCTATAGGTCTGGTCTCTACAGGTCTGGTCTCTATAGAGCTGGTCTCTTTAGGTCTCTATAGGTCTGGTCTCTATAGGTCTGGTCTCTGTAGGTCTGGTCTCTGTAGGTCTGGTCTCTATTGGTCTGGTCTCTATAGGTCTCTATAGGTCTGGTCTCTGTAGGTCTCTATAGGTCTGGTCTCCATAGTTCTGGTCTCTATAGGTCTCGTCTCTATTGGTCTGGTCTCTATAGGTCTGGCCTCTTTAGTTCTCTATATGTCTGGTCTCTATAGGTCTTGTCTCTATAGGTCTCTATAGGTCTGGTCTCTATAGGTCTGGTCTCTATAGGTCTGGCCTCTTTATGTCTGGTCTCTATAGGTCTGGTCTCTATTGGTCTGGTCTCTATAGGTCTCTATTGGTCTGGTCTCTATTGGTCTGGTCTCTATAGGTCTGGTCTCTATAGGTCTGGTCTCTATAGGTCTATTTTGGTCTGGTCTCTATAGGTCTGGTCTCTATAGGTCTGGTCTCTATAGTTCTTGTTTCTCGGTATGGTCTCTTTAGGTCTCTATAAGTCTGATCTATTTAGGTCTCTATAGATCTGGTCTCTAAATGTCTCTATAGGTCTGGTCTCTATAGGTCTGGTCTCTGTGGGTCTGGTCTCTATAGGTCTGGTCTCTATAGGTCTGGTCTCTATAGGTCTGGTCTCTATAGGTCTGGACCCTATAGGTCTGGTCTCTATTGGTCTGGTCTCTATTGGTCTGGTCTCTTTAGGTCTCTATAGGTCTGGTCTCTAAATATCACCATAGGTCTGGTCTCTATAGGTCTGGACTCTATAGGTCTGGTCTCTATTGGTCTGGTCTCTATAGGTCTGGTCTCTATAGGTCTGGTCTCAAAAGGTCTGGACTCTATAGGTTTGGCCTATATATGTCTGGTCTCTATAGGTCTGGTCTCTATAGGTCTGGTCTCTATACGTCTGGTCTCTATAGGTCTGGTCTCTATAGGTCTGGTCTCTTTTGGTCTGGTCTTTAGGTCTCTATTGGTTTGGTCTCTATATGTGTCTATTGGTCTGGTCTCTATAGGTCTGGTCTATCTATCTCTATAGATCTGGTCTTTAGGTCTCTATTGGTCTGGTCTCTATAGGTCTGGTCTCTATAGGTCTGGTCTCTATAGGTCTATTTTGGTCTGGTCTCTATAGGTCTGGTCTCTATAGGTCTGGTCTCTATAGTTCTTGTTTCTCGGTCTGGTCTCTTTAGGTCTCTATAGGTCTGATCTATTTAGGTCTCTATAGATCTGGTCTCTAAATGTCTCTATAGGTCTGGTCTCTATAGGTCTGGTCTCTGTGGGTCTGGTCTCTATAGGTCTGGTCTCTATAGGTCTGGTCTCTATAGGTCTGGTCTCTATAGGTCTGGACTCTATAGGTCTGGTCTCTATTGGTCTGGTCTCTACTGGTCTGGTCTCTTTAGGTCTCTATAGGTCTGGTCTCTAAATATCACCATAGGTATGGTCTCTATAGGTCTGGTCTCTATAGGTCTGGTCTCTATTGGTCTGGTCTCTATAGGTCTGGTCTCTATAGGTCTGGTCTCAAAAGGTCTGGACTCTATAGGTTTGGCCTATATATGTCTGGTCTCTATAGGTCTGGTCTCTATAGGTCTGGTCTCTATACGTCTGGTCTCTATAGGTCTGGTCTCTATAGGTCTGGTCTCTTTTGGTCTGGTCTTTAGGTCTCTATAGGTCTGATCTATTTAGGTCTCTATAGATCTGGTCTCTAAATGTCTCTATAGGTCTGGTCTCTATAGGTCTGGTCTCTGTGGGTCTGGTCTCTATAGGTCTGGTCTCTATAGGTCTGGTCTCTATAGGTCTGGACTCTATAGGTCTGGTCTCTATTGGTCTGGTCTCTATTGGTCTGGTCTCTTTAGGTCTCTATAGGTCTGGTCTCTAAATATCACCATAGGTATGGTCTCTATAGGTCTGGTCTCTATAGGTCTGGTCTCTATTGGTCTGGTCTCTATAGGTCTGGTCTCTATAGGTCTGGTCTCAAAAGGTCTGGACTCTATAGGTTTGGCCTATATATGTCTGGTCTCTATAGGTCTGGTCTCTATAGGTCTGGTCTCTATACGTCTGGTCTCTATAGGTCTGGTCTCTATAGGTCTGGTCTCTTTTGGTCTGGTCTTTAGGTCTCTATTGGTTTGGTCTCTATAGGTGTCTATTGGTCTGGTCTCTATAGGTCTGGTCTATCTATCTCTATAGATCTGGTCTTTAGGTCTCTATTGGTCTGGTCTCTATTGGTCTGGTCTCTATAGGTCTGGTCTCTATAGGTCTGGTCTCTATAGGTCTATTTTGGTCTGGTCTCTATAGGTCTGGTCTCTATAGTTCTTGTTTCTCGGTATGGTCTCTTTAGGTCTCTATAAGTCTGATCTATTTAGGTCTCTATAGATCTGGTCTCTAAATGTCTCTATAGGTCTGGTCTCTATAGGTCTGGTCTCTGTGGGTCTGGTCTCTATAGGTCTGGTCTCTATAGGTCTGGTCTCTATAGGTCTGGTCTCTATAGGTCTGGACCCTATAGGTCTGGTCTCTATTGGTCTGGTCTCTATTGGTCTGGTCTCTTTAGGTCTCTATAGGTCTGGTCTCTAAATATCACCATAGGTCTGGTCTCTATAGGTCTGGACTCTATAGGTCTGGTCTCTATTGGTCTGGTCTCTATAGGTCTGGTCTCTATAGGTCTGGTCTCAAAAGGTCTGGACTCTATAGGTTTGGCCTATATATGTCTGGTCTCTATAGGTCTGGTCTCTATAGGTCTGGTCTCTATACGTCTGGTCTCTATAGGTCTGGTCTCTATAGGTCTGGTCTCTTTTGGTCTGGTCTTTAGGTCTCTATTGGTTTGGTCTCTATATGTGTCTATTGGTCTGGTCTCTATAGGTCTGGTCTATCTATCTCTATAGATCTGGTCTTTAGGTCTCTATTGGTCTGGTCTCTATAGGTCTGGTCTCTATAGGTCTGGTCTCTATAGGTCTATTTTGGTCTGGTCTCTATAGGTCTGGTCTCTATAGGTCTGGTCTCTATAGTTCTTGTTTCTCGGTCTGGTCTCTTTAGGTCTCTATAGGTCTGATCTATTTAGGTCTCTATAGATCTGGTCTCTAAATGTCTCTATAGGTCTGGTCTCTATAGGTCTGGTCTCTGTGGGTCTGGTCTCTATAGGTCTGGTCTCTATAGGTCTGGTCTCTATAGGTCTGGTCTCTATAGGTCTGGACTCTATAGGTCTGGTCTCTATTGGTCTGGTCTCTACTGGTCTGGTCTCTTTAGGTCTCTATAGGTCTGGTCTCTAAATATCACCATAGGTATGGTCTCTATAGGTCTGGTCTCTATAGGTCTGGTCTCTATTGGTCTGGTCTCTATAGGTCTGGTCTCTATAGGTCTGGTCTCAAAAGGTCTGGACTCTATAGGTTTGGCCTATATATGTCTGGTCTCTATAGGTCTGGTCTCTATAGGTCTGGTCTCTATACGTCTGGTCTCTATAGGTCTGGTCTCTATAGGTCTGGTCTCTTTTGGTCTGGTCTTTAGGTCTCTATAGGTCTGATCTATTTAGGTCTCTATAGATCTGGTCTCTAAATGTCTCTATAGGTCTGGTCTCTATAGGTCTGGTCTCTGTGGGTCTGGTCTCTATAGGTCTGGTCTCTATAGGTCTGGTCTCTATAGGTCTGGTCTCTATAGGTCTGGACTCTATAGGTCTGGTCTCTATTGGTCTGGTCTCTATTGGTCTGGTCTCTTTAGGTCTCTATAGGTCTGGTCTCTAAATATCACCATAGGTATGGTCTCTATAGGTCTGGTCTCTATATGTCTGGTCTCTATTGGTCTGGTCTCTATAGGTCTGGTCTCTATAGGTCTGGTCTCAAAAGGTCTGGACTCTATAGGTTTGGCCTATATATGTCTGGTCTCTATAGGTCTGGTCTCTATAGGTCTGGTCTCTATACGTCTGGTCTCTATAGGTCTGGTCTCTATAGGTCTGGTCTCTTTTGGTCTGGTCTTTAGGTCTCTATTGGTTTGGTCTCTATAGGTGTCTATTGGTCTGGTCTCTATAGGTCTGGTCTATCTATCTCTATAGATCTGGTCTTTAGGTCTCTATTGGTCTGGTCTCTATAGGTCTCTTTTGGTCTGGTCTCTATAGATCTGGTCTTTAGGTCTCTATTGGGCTGGTCTCTATAGGTCTCTATAGGTCTGGTCTCTATTGGTCTGGTCTCTATAGGTCTGGTCTCTAAAGGTTTGGCCTCTATAGGTCTGGCCTCTATAGGTCTGGTCTCTATAGGTCTGGTCTCTATACGTCTGGTCTCTATAGGTCTGGTCTCTATAGGTCTGGTCTCTTTAGTTCTGGTCTCTTTAGGTCTGATCTCTATAGGTATGGTCTCTACAGGTCTGTACTCTATAGGTCTGGTCTCTATAGGTCTCTATAGGTCTGGTCTCTATAGGTCTGGTCTCTTTAGGTCTGGCCTCTTTAGGTCTGGTCTCTACAGGTCTGGTCTCTATAGGTCTGGTCTCTATAGGTCTAGTCTCTATCTGTCCGGTCACTTTAGGTCCAGTCTCTATAGGTCCAGTCTCTATAGGTCTAGTCTCTATAAGTCTAGTCTCTGTAGGTCTCTATACGTCCAGTCTCTATAGGTCCGGTCTCTATAGGTCCAGTCTCTATAGGTCTAGTCTCTATAGGTCTCTATAGGTCTAGTCTCTATAGGTCCAGTGTCTATAGGTCTACTCTCTATTGGTCTAGTCTCTATAAGTCTGGTCTCTAAAGGTCCAGTCTCTATATGTCTGGTCTCTATAGGTCCCTATCGGTCTGGTCTCAATAGGTTTGGTCTCTATAGGTCTAGTGGCTCTGGTTCTGGTCTCTATAGGTCCAGTCCCTATAGGTCTAGTCTATATAGGTCTGGTCTCTATAGGTCTATTCTATATAGGTCTCTATAGGTCCAGTCTCTATAGGTCCAGTATCTGTAGGTCTAGTCTCTATAGGGCTGGTCTCTATAGGTCTAGTCTCTATATGTCTCTATAGGTCTAGTCTCTATATGTCTAGTCTCTATAGGTCTCTATATGCCTAGTCTCTATAGTTCTAGTCTCTATAGGTCTAGTCTCTATAGGTCTGGTCTCTCAGTAGGCCTTGTAAATTCCAGGATTTGATTTGAAAGTTCAGATCATCCCTCTCCTTTATGTGTCATCAGCTTCCTGCTTTCATTCCCTCTGATTTGCACTCTGCCAAACTAAAGTACCATTTGGAATGTACATGGCATCATGTGCAGATAGTACTGAGATGTTCCCCCTGCAGACCCTCTGGGCTCCGATTTCCACAACTGTTATCTTCTCAGTGTGATTCAACCTGTGACTTCCTGCGCCATTCTCACTCTGGAGATGTGGTGCTGTGAGGTGCAAGGAAAACAGAAATGCCCATGAATCTAAGACCAAGGGCTTCGTCCCAAATGGCACCCTATTCCCTATGTAGTGCACTAGTTTAGACCAGATGGCCTGGTATTACACTATTTAGGGAATAGGATGCTATTTGGGACGAATATCCATGAATCTGAGACGGACCCTAGGGATCCTTATATAGACCTGGTCAATCTGCTTGTACATTCAGCTTTGACACTGCAGGGAGCCACGCTACACGTTACCCATTTATAGTGAAAAGGAGCTAGCCACACCCACCATGCTACACGTTACACACTTATAGTGAAAAGGAGCAAGCCACACCCACCATGCTACACGTTACACACTTATAGTGAAAAGGAGCAAGCCACACCCACCATGCTACACGTTACACACTTATAGTGAAAAGGAGCAAGCCACACCCACCATGCTACACGTTACACACTTATAGTGAAAAGGAGCAAGCCACACCCACCATGCTACACGTTACACACTTATAGTGAAAAGGAGCAAGCCACACCCACCATGCTACACGTTACACACTTATAGTGAAAAGGAGCTAGCCACACCCACCACGCTACACGTTACACATTTATAGTGACAAGGAGCTAGCCACACCCACCATGCTACACGTTACACACTTATAGTGACAAGGAGCTAGCCACACCCACCATGCTACACGTTACACATTTATAGTGACAAGGAGCTAGCCACACCCACCATGCTACACGTTACACACTTATAGTGAAAAGGAGCAAGCCACACCCACCATGCTACACGTTACACACTTATAGTGAAAAGGAGCTAGCCACACCCACCACGCTACACGTTACACACTTATAGTGACAAGGAGCTAGCCACACCCACCATGCTACACGTTACACACTTATAGTGAAAAGGAGCTAGCCACACCCACCATGCTACACGTTACACATTTATAGTGACAAGGAGCTAGCCACACCCACCACGCTACACCTTACACATTTATAGTGAAAAGGAGCTAGCCACACCCACCATGCTACACCTTACACATTTATAGTGACAAGGAGCTAGCCACACCCACCACGCTACACCTTACACATTTATAGTGAAAAGGAGCTAGCCACACCCACCATGCTACACCTTACACATTTATAGTGAAAAGGAGCTAGCCACACCCACCACGCTACACCTTACACATTTATAGTGAAAAGGAGCTAGCCACACCCACCACGCTACACCTTACACATTTATAGTGACAAGGAGCTAGCCACACCCACCATGCTACACCTTACACATTTATAGTGAAAAGGAGCTAGCCACACCCACCACGCTACACCTTACACATTTATAGTGACAAGGAGCTAGCCACACCCACCACGCTACACCTTACACATTTATAGTGAAATGGAGCTAGCCACACCCACCACGCTACATCTATCACTATGCAGTTGTTCCACCATGGAATTGTGGTAGGTCTAGTCTTGTGGTAATTATATTGTGGTAATTATAATTCTATGGACCCAACTCAGTGGCCTTATGGGTAGTTTCCTGGCCTTCATTGGAAGGTTGGGAGTTATTGTAGATCCTCTCGTCATACCACAGTCTGGAAACTGATGCGTCTCTGCTTGGCACTAGAATCCGGTTATGGGTTTTATGTTTCCTGAGAATCATCGTTTCCTACAATGGCTGAAAGTGTAACGTGAGTTTTCCCCCTGAAACACCACTCAGAGCTAATGTTCACTAAGCGTCTCCGTACCGATAGGATCGACAAGAAAGGCAGCGCTGTTCTCAGATGAGCTTTTTCCGTTCAAATCTTACCTTAACATTATATATTTTTATTTTACTAGGCAAGTCAGTTAAGAACAAATTCTTATTTTCAATTAAGGTCTAGGAACAGTGGGTTAACTGCCGTGTTCAGGGGGCAGAACGGACAGATTTTGACCTTGTCAGCTCGGGCATTCAATCTTGCAACCTTTCGGTTACTAGTCCAACGCTCTAAACCACTAGGCTACCTGCCGCCCCCAATTACTCTACAATACTGACAACGGATCAGCTCCTAGAGAGATATTACAACCTGTATTCAGGCGGCTTATTCTAATGCTAACCCAATAATAATATTGCGGTAAATCACAGATTTGGCACATCATTGCGCACATTTACACATAGTGAAATATATTGAGGCAAAATGACAGTAGGCTAGCCTGCAATTAGCAAAATAAAACTCAATTCATTGAACAAGAAATGTATTTCAATATGATTCAAATACACTGAGTGGACAGTGCTCTTTCCATGGCATAGGTGAATCCAGGTGAATCCAGGTGAATCCAGGTAAAAGCTATGATCCCTTATTGGTTGTCACCTGATAAATCCACTACAGTCAGTGTAGATGAAGGGGAAAAGACAGGTTAAAGTTTTGAGACATGGATTTAAGTGTCTTTGAACGGGGTATGGTAGTGGGTGCCAGGCGCACCAGTTTGAGTGTGTCAAGAACTGCAACGCTGCTGGGTTTTTCACGCTCAACAGTTTCCCTGTGTGTATCAAGAATGGTCCACCACCAAAAGGGCATCCAGCCAACTTGACACAACTGTGGGAAGCATTGGAGTCAACATGGGCCAGCATCCCTGTGGAATGCTTTCGACACTTTGGGGGGGGCAACTCAATATTGGGAAGGCCTATGTATACTGTATTTGTCTTTAATGCAGTCACCTCAGTTTTCATTTGAAGCATATTTGTAACAATTGTAAAGACATTGCCAACTTTGTATTTGTAGTCAACGTTATCGGTGGTCACAGAGAGATAGATACACATGTTGGTTGTATGTTTAGCAGAGATCGTCTGTGTTTAAAGTGTCGTGGAAAGGCAATTACTTTACTAACCATCTCCATGCTTCTCTCTGACAGTTCTGTGTTTTAATCCTCCCACCACCTCCATGCTTCTCTCTGACAGTTCTGTGTTTTAATCCTCCCACCACCTCCATGCTTCTCTCTGACAGTTCTGTGTTTTAATCCTCCCACCACCTCCATGCTTCTCTCTGACAGTTCTGTGTTTTAATCCTCCCACCACCTCCATGCTTCTCTCTGACAGTTCTGTGTTCTAATCCTCCCACCACCTCCATGCTTCTCTCTGACAGTTCTGTGTTCTAATCCTCCCACCACCTCCATGCTTCTCTCTGACAGTTCTGTGTTTTAATCCTCCCACCACCTCCATGCTTCTCTCTGACAGTTCTGTGTTCTAATCCTCCCACCACCTCCATGCTGCTCTCTGACAGTTCTGTGTTCTAATCCTCCCACCACCTCCATGCTTCTCTCTGACAGTTCTGTGTTCTAATCCCCCCACCACCTCCATGCTGCTCTCTGACAGTTCTGTGTTCTAATCCTCCCACCACCTCCATGCTTCTCTCTGACAGTTCTGTGTTTTAATCCTCCCACCACCTCCATGCTTCTCTCTGACAGTTCTGTGTTCTAATCCTCCCACCACCTCCATGCTGCTCTCTGACAGTTCTGTGTTCTAATCCTCCCACCACCTCCATGCTTCTCTCTGACAGTTCTGTGTTCTAATCCTCCCACCACCTCCATGCTTCTCTCTGACAGTTCTGTGTTCTAATCCTCCCACCACCTCCATGCTTCTCTCTGACAGTTCTGTGTTCTAATCCCCCCGCCACCTCCATCCAGTGTTTTGGTAATTTCTTCTCTCTCTCTCTCCAGCTGTACATCCAGACCACCACCCTCTGTATCTCTATGAATCTCAGTGCCTCGGTGGCCTTGGGGATGCTTTACATTCCTAAAGTCTACGTCATCATCTTCCACCCGGAGCTTAATGTCCAGAAGAGGAAGAGGAGCTTCAAGGCGGTGGTGACGGCCGCGTCCCTGACCACACGCCTCTCACACAAGACCAGTGACAGGCCCAATGGAGAGGCCAAGACGGAACTGTGTGAAAACATTGATCCAAACAGTAAGTATCACCAAACCAGTACCCGTATTCACAAAGAGTCTTAGAGTAGCAGTGCTATTTCTAGGAGTAGGGTGGTGATCTAGTAGGAGGATGTTGATCTAGTAGGAGGATGTTGATCTAGTAGGAGGATGTTGATCTAGGAGGAGGATGCTGATCTAGGAGTAGGGTGCTAATCTAGTAGGAGGATGCTAATCTAGTAGGAGGATGTTGATCTAGTAGGAGGATGTTGATCTAGTAGGAGGATGTTGATCTAGTAGGAGGATGCTGATCTAGTAGGAGGATGTTGATCTAGTAGGAGGATGTTGATCTAGTAGGAGGATGCTGATCTAGGAGGAGGATGTTGATCTAGTAGGAGGATGTTGATCTAGTAGGAGGATGCTGATCTAGGAGGAGTGCTGATCATCATGATTTAACAGGCACAACTCCTTCTCTGAGACGCTTTGTGAATATGGTCCAAGAGCACCTTCGACCAGCATTTTGTTTTTACTTCAACCACTGCTATCTAAATGAATATGTTCTGCTGCTGACAGATTCATCTGGATTTACCCTTATCTGCCCTTGGAGAATCTGTAGTCACCATCTCTGATTCACAAATTCAACAGAGAGAGCACCCAACAGGAGGTACAAATGAACTCCTCACACTCACCCACTCTGGGGAGAACTATGTCTGGTATTATTACTGGACAGATCTGGCTGATTGTTTAAACAAATGTGCAGCACACTATGGCTCTGTCCCAAATCTAACCATATTCCCTATATAGTGCAATACTTTTGAACAGTTCCTGCTAAAAACAAAATGTAGTGCACTATATGTTGCCATTTGGGATGCAGACTCAGTTCGGTTGTTTGCATGCTTAATATATTTATATTTTTTAACACATTTTCTAATTTCGATAGAACACAGGGTGACAATCTGTTATCAGCAGATACATAAACATATTTATGAAGAGATATCATCATTACCACATTATTCGTTTATTTCCATCTGTTTATAACTGAAATGGTTTACCAGTTTTTTTATTTATTTAAAAGTATCACTGCCGATTATGATAATATGTATTATCGTATTTTAATTTTAAATCGGCAACCTGAAGATGTATTTTCATAGTCGGTATCAATTCCTCAGGATGTGATCCTTATAATAGTGTTAGTGGGTTAGGGTTAGGGAACTTTCCAATTTGTAAGTCGCTCTGGATAAGAGCGTCTGCTAAATGACTTAAATGTAAATGTGTATAAGGGTTTGATTTAATTTCACTGAATAACTGCAAATAATGTTTTACCTCACCCTTATGCAGCATAGTGGGACGTATAACCACAATGGTTAAATGTCACTATTTGGACATAATGAGACCATGTTGTAAAATAGCATGTGAAAGAGGACCATGCAATAGTCATGTACAAAATGGATGCTGCTAGGTCATACAGAAAATAAAAACGGGTTCAATTTCCGAATGGCACCCTAGGCCCTATATTGACCAGATCCAGGAACCTGGTCAAAAGGAGGATAAACAATCAAGGGAATAGGATGCCATTCGAGACACAGCCTATAAGAATGGATGTGTCCCTCCTAGAAGCTTTACTCTAGCCCTGTTTGTACCTGGATCTAACATGCGTCCTGATCTGGTCCACATTCTGATTGTTTACACCTGCGAATAAATGCGTGCGCGATCAAATGACGCATTGTGATCTGATTGTGATTAGATCTTCCCGACCACCTCTGGAGGTATTCAAATATGCGTCTTGTACAAATAGCCTTGAAGTGTAAATTAATTCCTGACAACGAAAGCATATACAGTACCAGTCAAAAGTTTGGATACAACTACTCATTCCAGGGTTTTTCTTTATTTTCAACTTTTTTCTACATTTTAGAATGATAGTGAAGACATCAAAACTATGAAATAACACATATGGTATCGTGTATTTACAAAAAAAGTGTTTAAACAAATCAAAATACATTTTATATTTGAGATTCTTCAAAGTAGCCAACCTTTATCTTGATGACAGCTTTGCACACTCTTGCCATTCTCTCAACCAGCTTCACCTGGAATGCTTTTCCAACAGTCTTGAAGGAGTTCCCACATATGCTGAGCACTTGTTGGCTGATTTCCATTTACTTTGCAGTCCAACTCATCCCAAACCATCTCAATTGGGTTGAGGTCGGGTGATTGTGGAGGCCAGGTCATCTGATGCAGCACTCCATCACTCTCCTTCTTGGTCAAATAGCCCTTACACAGCCTGGAGGTGTGTTGGGTCATTGTCCTGTTGAAAAACAAATGATAGTCCCACTAAGCACAAACCAGATGGGATGGTGTATCGCTGCAGAATGCTGTAGTAGCCATGCTGGTTAAGTGTACCTTGAATTATAAATAAATCACAGACAGTGTCTCCAGGAAAGCACCATCACACCATCACACCTCCTCCTCCTTGCTTCACGGTGGGAACCACACATGCAGAGATCATCTGTTCACCTATTCTGTGTTTCACAAAGACACGGCGGTCCGAACCAAAAATCTCAGACCAAAGGACAGATTTCCACCGCTCTAATGTCCAGTGCTGTTGTTTTTTGGCCCAAGCAAGTCTCTTCGTCTTGTTGGTGTTCTTTAGTAAAAGTTTATTTGCAGCAATTCGACCGTGAAGGCTTGATTCACACAGTCTCCTTTGAACAGTTGATGTTGAGATGTATCTGTTACTTGAACTCTGTGAAGCATTTATTTTTGGCCTGCAATCTGAGGAGCAGTTAACTGTAATGAACTTATCCTCTGCAGCAGAGGTAACTCTGGGTATTCCTTTTTTGTTCCGGTCCTCATGAGAGCCAGTTTCATCATAGCGCTTGATCGGTTTTGCGACTGCATTTGAAGAAACTTTCAAAGTTCTTGAAATGTTCCGTATTGACTGACCTTCATGTCTTAAAGTAATGATAGACTGTCGTTTCTCTTTGCTTATTTGAGCTGTTCTTGCCATAATATGGACTTGGTCTTTTACCTAATAAGGCTATCTTCTGTATACCACCGATACCTTGTCACAACCCAACTGATTGGCTCAAACGTATTAAGATGGAAAGAAATTACACACATTAGGGAAGCACATCTTGTTAATTGAAATGCATTCCAGGTGACTACCTCATGAAGCTGGTTCAGAGAATGCCAAGAGTGTGCAAAGCTGTCATCAAGGCAAAGGGTAGCTACTTTGAAGAATCTCAAATATAAAATATATTTTGATTTGTTTACCACTTTTATAAATAAACATATTAAGAAGTTAAGGAGAGAAAACGGGTTCCCCCCATTCCCACGTCCAATGCCAGTGCAAAAGCAAATATTTGAAAACATCATACAGAAAGGCCAAGGATTGTAATAGCAGGAGTGGGAACGGGTGGACCCGATGCCAACTTTATTCAGAGCTGGAGTAGGAAAGGGAGAACCAATTCCCAGTTTATTCAGAGCTGGAGTAGGAAAGGGAGAACCAATTCCCAGTTTATTCAGAGCTGGAGTAGGAAAGGGAGAACCAATTCCCAGTTTATTCAGAGCTGAAGTTGGAAAGGGAGATCCAATTCCC